>NC_041358.1:13737882-14025382 GCF_900634415.1 Cottoperca gobio
CCTTCTCACAATTACGATGCTAACATGCTGATGTTTAGCAGCTATACTATCCACCATGTCCTCCATCTTAGCATGTTAGCATGCTACCATTTGCAAACTAGCACTAAATACAAAGTACAGCTGAGGCTGATGGAAATGCCATTAGTTTTGCAGTCATAAGCTAAAATATTGGACACTTAATATTTGACCTGATGGTGGCGCTAAAAAAAGGTTATTGAAGCTCCAAAGTTAAAATCAAACATTTTACATCACATTAACCCCCTGTAAAACCAGGATAGCTGCTTCCAGTCTTTATGCTTTCAGCTAACCGTCTCCTGGCTCCAGCCTCATGTTGAACAAACACATATAAGAGTGGTATTGATCATCTCCTCTAACTCTCGAAAAAAGAAAGCGAATATTTCCCCAAATGTCAAACTAACTCTTTAAAGGGTGGACCTCGCCCGTGGGATAACAAACTCTACATTAACACTGCTTTCACAAAGCATAACACAGCATCCAGGAAGATATTTATCTTTTTCTTTAAATTACCCCCCCTCACCCATATATAGAGTTAAAAAATTATATCTCAAATAAATTCAAAAATTATACCTTATACTGTACACAGGTTACCCAACTACACAGATAACAAAAAAAGAGAGAATTCAAATATTTATACCTTCAAGGGTTCTGAGTCGTGTGATACCATTCAACTTCTATTTGTATACAGAATCACATGTTTTATACAACAAATCATCGTCATCAATAAATAAAAATAGAATGCTGTCATGTACTCTGGAGTCTATCACTGCTGCCCTGGGAACAACAGAAAGGCTATCTGACAATACGAGGAAAACACCAAACGCCCTTTAAGATATATATTATTGATTTAAAATGACACTTTGTACACATCTTTTGTTCTGACGGGAATACAGATTTTTTTTCTTATTTTGCAACCAGTAAAGTGATTGATCATTGCAGCTGCCTAACTAGCTAAAAACTCCTCCACGTCTGCGTTCCAGAGAAACTAAATTAACAGTTTGATTGACTGACCAGTGCATTTATATTAAAAAACGATGTGATCCAAAGTCATGTGACCCTGTAGTACCAGTAGGTGATGCATGAAAATCTAGTTTTGTTTTTGTACTGACTTGATTCTGTGTTTCAAGCATCGACAAGAAACATTTTTCTTTCATCGAACTGCTTGTGACAACGTGTCAAAATGCATCGGTAAATGCATTTACTTGCTGGCCAAATGGCCGCTGTCAGTGCGAGACAGTGAGGACAGCTGTCTCAGGCTTCGAGCTCAGACTCGGACAGGAGAAATATTTAAGGAGCCTATTTTTCTATCTGCTAAAGAAGGTGTATAACTTTCTCTCTATCGTCTTGGGCCTTGCATCAACTTAAGCAAGTCTAACTCTGTGAAGTTAGACTTTGTGCCAGAGGCTGAAGTGTGTCCCTGAATGCAAAGATCTTATTCAAGGGTATTTTATAAAGAGCCAAATCTTTCTGGACTCTTGACAACAAACAGCTCGTCGCCCAGAGTTCAAATCTGGCCAAAACTCATCTGTCAGGCAGCTGCAGTGAAACTTAAAAACAACACAACCACACATTGACCGGAGGAGGATGGAGACAGAGGCACAGACTTCAGAGGGAGGAAGAACCCAGGTGTCTTACTGCAGCAATACAGATGTTATGAAATTAATACAAATACGATAATTACATGACCTAAAACAGTTTTCACGATGCTATATGCAAGTTATACAATACTGCTGGGTAGGCTGCGGACCGGTCCTGTGGGTTCAGAAAAGGTCAATGGAAAGTCTGTCGTCTGGTGTCGGTTTGTCCTCCGTCCTCCGTCCTCGGTGTCAACCTCCGTCCACTTCCATTGTTTTGTTCAACAGTGCTGTTGTCAGTGGCGTGGGTTAGTTGTCGGCCAGGTATTTTCCTGTAACGCAGCGATGAAATGTTTATGTTGGAGTCATTTATGGATCTTTTGGTAACTTAGAGTAGAGCTGAAACGATTAGTTGACTAACTAATAAACCTCAACTATTTTGATAATTGATAAATTGTTAAAGTAATTTTTCATGCACAAATGGGGACATTTTATGTTATATTATGTTTTATATCATAGACATCAGCTTGGACTTTGGGAAACTGGGATGAACATTTCACTATTTTCTGACATTTTATAGGCCGATTGATTGAGAAAGAAATCAGCAAATTAATAAAAAAAATAAAGAAAACCTTTGTAGCCCTACTTCAGAGGAAGTTACTACAGCAAGTACAACCTTCATAATGACATAATGATGGCGACATAGTGGTATGACAATGAACCTAACGCATAAAACAATAAATCAACACAAACATGCATACTGTGGAACAGAAAAACTTTTGCAAGGATGCAATAAGAACAACGTTTTTGCATGTTGTTATTAATCTACAGTAATTATAGGTTAGTAGTAAAGGAATCTGTTGTTATAAAACTGTGGATTGAATTCCAATTAGATTACCACTTTGAAAAATCTAAAGTTTTACATCTCTTAATTAGCATTAAGCATAAATAAAATGATGTTTTAAATTGTTTTTTTAAACATAACTGTTGAAAAATCCTATTATATTATTCCTAAATATACATAAATATTTGACAAACATTGACATTGGTAAGTATAGAATAAGAATAAGTGACAGATGCGTATATTATAATGGGAAACTCAAACAACTTAAAACATCAGTGTAGAAAGGTTTGAGCCACTGGATGAGTTAACACTTGATGAGAATAATAATTAATGTTTGTTTAGGAAAATCCTTCTATATGTTCTTACTGAAAGGCTAAACTGACCTGCGGCAAACCTCTTCTTGACAAGAGAGAAGCGGTATCCTGGCCCAGCCAGTTCAATGTCACAGCCCGACAGGATGCTGCCCTCACTGGTGAACTGCACCGCCAGTGGAGCCGGTTTACTGGGGCCTTCTGTTAGCTGAAAGCGTGCCAACAACGATCCCACACCTGAGGGGAGAGGGCGATTTTAGAAAGACGTCCGTCGGCCTCGAGGAATAATTTAAAGGGTGAAGGAAAAAGGATTTTATTCCCGACATTTCAAAGACGTGCACGAGGGAATTAAGTTCAAAGTGTGAACAGCTTTGGAAACTATTTTGAATGGAAAGCAGAAATATATCAGTTCTGATTTAACATAATGAAAGTTGCAGCTCGGGACGACGACGACAGATATTGCTATATTTTTCATTGCAGGAACAGGCTATTACATATATCTGCTTAATGTAAAAGGACTTGCCGGATACCGATAATGGGAAGCACTGAATGACACTCATTTGAAATGAAAATTACAAATCATGTTATATGTTTTTGTCAGAAGATATTAAACATATGAAAGACAAGATACAGATTCACATTAAAAAGTCATCCATGTTCAAAAGAAGCCGGGTTAAAGGGATCATGTTTAAGTTTTAAGCGGGCTTTCTGCTTTGTAATACATATAACAGGCAACAGACAATTGAAAGTACATCAGATGATGTCAGAAGCATAAATCAAACTAAGTTTTATCAGCCATAGTGCTGAAAACAGTCAGAAAATAGACAGAAAATCAGGAGGTCATAGTAGCACCATTTGTAAACACAAGGGGGCATTGTTTCCACATAAGTTCCCATCTCTTCCTGAGAACATTCTTTCTCATGTAGCCTGCGTAGCTGCGTCCATGTCTGTCAGCGAACTTATCTAGTGTTTAAAACTACATGCATGCAGAAACTCTGTTTGTACAATTGCTATACAAATAACAATACAAATGTACATAAACCTTTTTACCAGGGCTAACACACATAATTCTGTCATTTCTGAACACACAGGGTAACTCTGAAAACTGATTCAATCTCTTCCATGCTGATGCAATTTGGACTATCTGAATATAAAACTAAAAGCAGGACTCTCATCAGTCACCACAAGGCTTTCTCTTAAGTGTATACATTTGACTAAACGGTATATGTTACTTTTATCATTCTGTACGTACCTCCGTTTTCAGATTTCTGTGAGATTTCAGGAATTTTCCAAAGGATTCTTTGCTGCTCTGCATTCCTGTCGAGATTACAAGGGGACAGAAAAACACATTTATGAAGCTCCAGACTATATATATATATATATATATATATATATATATATATATATATATATATATATATATATATATATATATCTAAAAAAAAAAAAAATATATATATATATCTAAAAAAAAATATATATATATAAAAAATATATATATATCAAAATATATATAATATATATATATATATATATAATATATATATAAAATATATATACTATATCTATAATATATATATATATAATATATATATAAAATATATATAATATATATAATATATATATATATAATATAAAAAAATATATCTATATCTCATATACAACACAATATATATCTATCCCTCTCTCTAATCCAATCTCTACTATATCTATCTACACTCTATACCCTCTCTCTTACCTCTCTATCTCCCTCTATCTCTCCCCTCTCTATATCCCTCTCTCTCTCCCTCTATCTATCTATACCCTCTACTCCACTCTCTATCTATCTCTACCTATATATGTAAATAATAACATTATAGCAAAGTTCAGGCTGTACCATGCAGCAGGAGGTAAAACAGCCTGTAGTTTTGAAACCCCTCCATCGACAGGGACGAGGAACTGGACGTTGTTGAGGGCCATCGCCGTCGTCATGGTTTCCCCGTTGTATTTGTAGTCTATCCTCAGGTCAGTGCTGGTGGGCTCACATCTCCAGCTCACCGCTAGATTCAGAGGAATCGACTGAAGCCCCTCCGTCGATACCTGCACATGGAAAATTCCAACATAATGTCACGTTGTTCCCAAAGTTCTTACAAGCACCGCCCCGAAATATTGTTTTGCATCTCTGAGCTTAGTGCCAAGTTATAACTCCCGAAGGGGGTCGAGCTCACCTGATACTTGAGCATGTCCACGTTGTAGTATGTCGCCTGTGGCTTCTGCTCTGCCACCTTCTTTAAATGGGATATCAGGTTTGGCATGTTCACCCAGAAGTCCTTGGCATCAGCCTTAGCTTGAGTGGTGGTGTCGCTGGGGGGGAAGCATGAAGGAATTTATGATCAAAATACATTTGATATCGTCTGGTGATTTGTCTAATCTGAGGAATTAGCTGTCTGTGAAATTAAAGTGCAGTACCCAGGGTGTCAGTTTAAAGAACAGTTTGACCAGAAAAACAAAATGATATTGGCATTAATGACTTTGGTCAGCATTTTAATTTTTACAATGAGCCACAAGAGGTCGTGCTTTACAATGACTTTACAACAACTATGCAGGGTTTAAGAAAAACATGTTATGAAAGACTTCTTGCAGAAATAATCCTTCATTATTTTAAAAGAAAGATATTCTTCAAATTTAATTTTGTAATGAAAAGCTTTGTGCCATTGATTGGCAATTTTAGGTTAGCTTATTAACATTTAAACAAGTTTTAATGGGTCCCAAGTATGAGTTTTTTGCAAATATGAATCAAAAAAGTATAAACCAAAGACGATAGACAAAACAAAAAAAGCCGACCTCTGTCCAGAGTAGTTGGTATGAATACTCTGATGACCTCATGATGACGCTGTCAGCATTAGTGTCAGAGAGGATGTTAAGTTTACTCATCCCCCGTGATGAATGTTTTATGAGCCATTTCTTTTACCAGTTAAAGCCCTTATTCCAAACACAGAAATATGTGCATAACCTGTGAAGCTTTGTTATTTTGTAGTTAAAGACATAATGAATATGTTGTTTTGATGCCTTTAAATGTCCCCCTCTTTTGATAAATTCAATCATTTACTTCCATGTATGTGTTGAAATGTGCTGTATGAATCAAGTGTGATAAGTAGGGTTTGATTGTGTAGAAACAAATGTTATTATTATTATTACTACTATGATTATTATGAAACATACACGATGAATTGGAAATATAGTTTGCATTTACAAATATTTACACATGGTGGTGATTTATTTTGATTACGTGATGCAACATGCTCTTTAAGTGAAATCAAAATGATTGATAAGAAATGATAATGCACAGTGAGTAATTGATTCGGTTTAAATGATTTCATTGGTAACATATGTAGAAATTAGGAGGATTTTCAAAGCTGGACAATAAAGCGTTCATACTTCGCATGTGAGGAGGCTGCAGTAAGAGTATCTTTTCACTTCTTCACTGCCTCCGGTGAAAAACTGTGTATTCATTGTTTGTTTCTGAGAGTGAGGTGGTGAGTTCACAGCGGTGTCATTACCAGCAGAGGAGCTGGGGGTTAGGCAGCACATGCTCCAGTCGGCTGTAGTTGGTTATGCTGAAGGTTAGCACGGCGGGGGACGGGTTATTGGCAAAGTGCCGCGTGATTCCCGCCGGAAACGACAAAACCATCTCACCTATGATCTTCACAACACACCTGAGAGGAAGAGGAAGACAAGGGGTTAGGGTTAGAGAGAGGAACTCATACAGTACACACTTATTTAGTTAATTTCTCAGTTTCTTTTCTTCATGTATAAACATGATAAACATCGCAATGGGACAGCTTTAAGCTCAAATTTGTTTCACATACTGTGATGTCTTGATAAAAGTTTGTGCCCATGAGCCTGGATCACAGCCTTCATGTATTCAACGCTTTCAGTTCACGATCCACACAACTCCAAACAATATCAAACAAGCCTAAATCAATAATTCAAACCAATTAGTTATTCCTCTCATCTCCTCTACTCGCCTCAAAGCAATGTAAACAGACAAACTGAGCATGCTCAGTGATGTCTGCCGGACATGAAGCTACACTGCAGAGATGGGAAATGTCGTCATCAATTATACAGCACGGCAGCAGCTAACAAATATTTTCATTGACGATTAATCTTAATCTTGAAGGGGATCAATTAAAGTGTTGCCAAATCCAGCATTGTCTTCACTGTATAATCTGAATTACCACGCTCTTTTAAGAGACAATCCTACTGTCATATGTCAGGAGATGTTGAGAATGTGAGAAGCTATTAGTTAACCTACTTGCTGGGGTCAGCTCCTTTAAAGAAGGCGTTGACAGTCTCTGTGAACGCAGCGGCCACAGGAAGAGTGTCCTGAGCCCCCATGGTGAGAGGACTGGGCCCTCTGGAGCAGCCTGGAGGCAACACACACCATACAGACACAGGTTAAAATAGTCTGAATAGGACAAGACACACACTGAATTTATGTCCATAATTAGCAATCCAATGGGCTGAATTTGTTGCAATTTACTGTCCTTCTCTAGTTGTTATAGCCAAAGTCAGAGCTACATGAAACATCAATGTATAGTAGCTTCAACCCATATAAATGTAACATCCGACAAAAGGTCAATAGAATAAGAAAAGATACATGTTCAAAATCCCAAACCAGGACTCTACACTCTTCCTAACCAACAGTGTGCGGATGAAATGAAGAACGACACACTGTGTGCAAACTACTGGGATGAAATGACACTTTAAAACTATTTGAAATGAGAACCAATATTGGTGTTAGTAAGGTGGCATGGAAACAGCAGGTTATGTGTGAAGAGGAAAGCCATTTCTCTCTGCTCTTTGACTGTGAAATTGAAGAATTAAAAAACACATTTACTTCAAATAAATCCTTCAATTTCATGATTGTGTCTAAAGTATGTTACACACTGACTTTGAGCTGAATAAGCACAGGTAGATGAGAAAGAAAAGTCAGAGGCAGACAGAGGCTGAGAGAGAGATGTGCATGCTTATTCCAGACATGCTGCTAACGCTGAATTATTCTGACAAGATCAAAGAAGATCAGAGAGCCCGAAGATCAAACCAAAAACTAAACGCCCAAAAGGACAAAAGTGACGACAAGGAGATTAGTAAAGTACAGGGAGAATGATGATTCTTGAGGGAATGATGGGCGGTCATCGCAGATGAAATGAGAATGAATAATGTCAGGAAGATATGTCAAGACTGCATAGTGGACTGCATATGAAGAAGGAGAGGGGGGGCTCAGCCAGGAGTTAGCGTGGCGTAGGTTAGGGGTTGATGGAGGGATCGCAAAGGAGGACGAGGAAGGGAGGGAGGAAAGAAGGGGCAGGGCAGGGGCCAAGCTTGCACAAATGAGCCTCAGAAGAGTGTGTGCTACCCTGGTGCAGAGAAAACTTACCTTCGAAGGTTAAATAAAACTTCCCTCTGTCAAACCATACAAGGGATGGCTGGTCATTCTCTGTGTGGGGTTGAGGGGGTGGAGGAAGGAGGGGAGGTCCGGAGAAAGGGATGAGGAGGAGGGAGGAGGAAGAGGGATGAAAGGGATGGGAAGTGGGTGAGGAGAGGTGAGAGGGGGAAGGAGAGAAGGACAGTAGCGTGAGTTTTACATGGCAGGTCTATCACACGTCACAGTGGAGTGAAACGTGGAGGTCGGGGGGGTCGACGAGGGAGAAGCCGAGACAGAGCACGTGAGAACACGGGTGGTGGTTTTTTCGTGGGTGCTTGCGTGCGTGAGGAAAGGCAGGGGTCGGGTGGATTGAGGGCCAGGTGTGTGCTGCTGGAGGCTGGCAGTGCTTAGAGTCAATGTGCAATATTGTACAGGAGAGAGGAAGTTGAGGCTGTCTGAGGGGGTGGGGCAGCCAGAAGGGACAGTTTGGTGGCAGCAGCCAATGTTTTCTCTAATATACAACATAATAAAATGGCAATTCTACACCAGTGGATGCTCTAATTTAGCTAGCACTAAAGTGGCACTACTTTCTTCATGAGTGGCTGATTGTTCATATTGCATTTTTCTATTTCAGGCTTTTCTCTAACTGTCTTCCTGTGCTCCTCCAGGCCTCCACTTTTCAAATTATGAAACAAATGGAAACAGACTGTCGTGTATAAAAAAAACACCCTGCAGGTCACACAGCCATGAGACTGAGACCAGAGAGAGGGAGGGACTGTGGTGCGCAGGGACGGAGACGCTGCGTCCCCTTTTCAGGGGCTGGATCCTCGAAGGAACACAGACTATGAAGGTGAAGTCTAGTCTCACAGAAACCAAAACTAAGTACATTCAGACAGACCTAGTTAACCTTTGTCGCAAGTTTATTAAAAGAAGATACAGAGCTCGACAGATATATTGGCCAATATTATCATATTTCTTATTATTGGTAGCAGTGTATCTGTCGGCAGATAAGCCAAAGATATATTTCAGGTAGTTTGGTAATGGGGGTCTACATTTCAAAACCTTTTCCAGATGATAAATGTGAAACAAAAAAAAAACAAAATCAAATTAAAGATCTTTATAAAAGAAAGTGTGCTTGTTATGTGTTATGTAAAAATAAAAGCCTGCACATCATCATCTTATTTAAACTCTCAAATATTGACTTCAAAAGTCCAGTATTGTTTGAGCTCTTCCTCAAACAATATGCATTTACTCGTGGTAAACACAGACTAGTTCCTCATTTTAGAGTGCACCGTGGTAACTTTCACTTCGATACATATTTATTTGTTATGAGGTAATAGAGATTGCCGAACACTCACTGAACTGACCAGTGAACAATGCATTAGGGCAGTTGTTCCAAACCTGAGGGTCAGGATCCCTAAAAGAGGTCGCAGGACTATTTTAAGAGGTCATGAGATGATTAATATGAAAGGAGAGAATCATAAAACATATTTTGTCTGACTTCTCTCTATTAATTACATTTTTTGTGTAAAATACCAAATAAAACGGTGGTTTACATATTACTGATATCGTAGGATGCAAAGAATGCGCCTGTTCTGTCCTTAAACTTTGGGCAAAAGAAGGCCTCATTTCTCAGCTGCATTTGGAGGAGTCTTGAAATAGAGACAAGATTTTCCGGCTGGACATGATGGATTTGGTCTATGAATTCAGACTTTGGAGGATCCAGCCCCGGAACTGGCATTCAACTGCAGTTTGACGTGAATAAGGATTACCAGGGACTGTTGTTTAAATACGACCCAATTTCCTAAATAACCAAAAATGCAGCAAAAACATGACTTTTCCAACGTTACACATGTGCCTTTAACTCCCGTCAGAGTGTCGGTTCTAGTCTATACTCTTGTTTTGATGTAGGGTCCCAGTGAAGGTGTGTGGTTGAGTGCGTGGACCAACAGAGTTGTTGAGAGCGGTGCTTCATGAAGAAAACAAAAGGGCAGGTGTTCAAATGGAGAGGGCAAGGTTTTGGGGTTGTATTTTTCTATGGCTTGAGAGTGCGTGAGTGACAGGTGGGCGTCGGGGGTCGAGTGTGGGAGTAGACCGAGGCTTTAGTGCCGGTGGAGATTGGTTGAACTTGAGGCTGTGTTGTGCTACTCCAGAGGTAGAGAGAGGATGGCATGAATACCAAACAGCTGTTGCCTGTCTAATTCGGCCTAATTCTCATGCCAGACTTCAAACGACTCTGTGAGCAGCAGCTCTGATCTGACAGTATGTGTGAGTGTGTTTGAGTGTGTGTGTGTGTGTGTGAGAGAGAGAGCGAAAAACAGACAATATGGATCTCAAGGGCCCACATATAAGGAGCTCTTCAGACCTGCTCACTGAACACAAACACTCAAACACACTCTTGTGGTGCAGACTGAGAGTAAAGGTATGTGGAAGAGACTGCACTGCACTCTGCACGCACACACAATGTGTCACCAAGAGAAGAGACACAAGGTTGCCATGGTGACATGGCGAGACAGCCACTGGTGCACAGTCATAAAACAGAGAGAAAAGTCTCACGAGCGGGCAGATGGGCGAAGGGGAAGACACTTAAACTTCTTTGTAAAAACTAAAAATGTTATGCAACAGATGCTAATTTTGTGTCACCACAGCTTTCATTTTCCCTGCCAGATTAGGTCTGTGGGTAACAAGACAGATACAACAGCGAGAGAGAGAGAGAGAGAGAGAGAGAGAGAGAGAGAGAGAGAGAGAGAGAGAGAGAGCGAAGGAAAGATAGAGAGAGAGGGGTGGAAGGATAGAGAGAGAGGGAGAGTAGGATAGAGAGAGGGAGGGAGGTAGGGAGAGCGAGAGAGAGAGAGAGAGAGAGAGAGAGAGAGAGCAAGGATAGAGCGAGGGAAGGATAGGAGAGAGAGGGAAAGATAGAGGGAAAGATAGAGAGGGAGAGTAGGATAGAGAGAGTAGGATATAGAGAGGGAGAGAGAGAGAGAGAGTAGGACAGAGAGAGAAAGATATAGAGGCGAGAGCGAAGGACAGTAGAGAGAGAGAGAGAGAGGAGAGAGAGAGCGAAGGAGAGAGAGAGAGCGAAGGAGAGAGAGAGAGCAAAGGAGAGAGAGAGAGAAAGAGAGCGAAGGAGAGAGAGAGAGAGAGCGAGCGAAAGAGAGAGAGAGCAAGAGAGAGAGCGAGAGAGAGCGAGAGAGAGCGAAGGAGAGAGAGAGCGAAGGAGAGAGAGAGCGAAGGAGAGAGAGAGCGAGAGAGAGCAAGAGAGAGCGAGAGAGAGAGAAGGAAAGATAGAGAGAGAGGGGGGGAAGGATAGAGAGAGAGGGAGAGTAGGATAGAGAGAGGGAGAGAGAGAGAGAGATAGAGGGAAGGATAGAGAGATAGAGGGAAAGATAGAGAGGGAGAGTAGGATAGAGAGTAGGATAGAGAGAGGGAGAGAGAGAGAGTAGGACAGAGAGAGAGAAAGAGAGAGAAAGATATAGAGCGAGAGAGAGAGAGAGGACAGGAGAGCGAGAGAGAAGGACAGGAGAGAGCGAGAGTGAAGGACAGTAGAGAGAGAGAGAGAGAGAGAGAGAGAGAGCGAAGGAGAGAGAGAGAGCGAAGGAGGAGAGAGAGAGAGAGAGCGAAGGAGAGAGAGAGAGAGCGAGAGAGAGAGAGAGACACTAGACTAGAGAGGCTATCATCAACTATTAAATGTTTGGCAAATGTGTGGAAAGGTATGAGTCTGCAAAAGCAAAACAATGAAGAAAAATGACAATATCACTGAAATTGAAAAATAACAGAATGAATGTGTGGTATGTCCCTACATCTGCGAGATAAACCTGAAGTAGACTCGTCAAATAAGTAGGTTTTAGGATATTGACACAGACATGCTCTTTTTATACATCTCATAATTTCACATGTATTAAATGTGAAAAGATCGCAGTGAGGCTTCACAATAGGCTCTCTGCCAGAACGTGGGAAAGACCCAAAAAAAGAGCATGTGTCCCTGTCCCAATACCTACACCTTTGACTTAATTAATCGAGAAAGCACAAAAACACTCAGCGATGGACCTTTACCCTTCTACGTCAAGTGCACTCTGGGTAAAGAGCATCAAACAGATTGAAAACGGAACACTCCCCCAACCCGTCCCCTTTCCTCTCACTGAGGGGATCTTTACTATACCTGCAAACGAATCAAAGTGTCTCTCAAAGGTGGGCAGTTTGTCTACATAAGCATCGTCTTCTGACAAGCCAAAGGACAAATAAAGAGACAAACAAAAGGCAAAACGAAAGAACAGAAAGCAAATCAAACCAAGGAAAAATGAATAAAAGATAAAAGTCAGAAAATAACATGCACACAAAAATTTAATTCTGTAAAAAGCAAAAAAAACTAAGTATCTTAAAACACAAACGAGATTGAAAATGTCAAAACTAAAAAGCACGGAAACTGGAAGAGTGTCTGTTAATAAGTAAATCTGTCCCAGTGACGTTTATATTACTGTCAAATCGATCAGCTATTTGGTCTACCAACAAAACCACAATGAATAAATAATGTTTACATTAAGGGCCATAATAAACAGAACTCATGTTACAGTCTGAAGGAAGTAAAGATGTTTACTTATGGTTTGTCCCTGCAATCAATCAGTTTTAAAAAAGCAACCTCCACACAGCAACTCAGAAAAGAAAAAAAAGAATGAAGCCAAGAAGCATGTAACGGGCTTGTGGCACACGTTTTATGTAACTGCCGCTGCCTCCAGTGTTTATTTCTTAAATCTATTATGACTCAGCCATGTTACAATCTATTGAGATTTGCTTTTTTCCACTAACAACTCTGCACTGCAAGGTCCTTAAACACTAAAGTTAGATTAATGAGTATAAACTGTTGAGCCATTCATTCATTCATTAAGGAATGTTGGTGGAGACTTATTAACACCACCCACTCCACCATGTGCAATCTTGTTTCAAATAAATAGAAATCAAGATACAAATGATTGACGTCGTGTTTTACATTTGTTCCAGTCCATCTCCAGATAGTAACAGCTGACATGCATGGGTTTTATTGACAGGCTTTAGCACAATATTACTGACTTCATCATTTAGTGGACCATCTTTGCCAGAAAAAAAAACACAAAAAAAAACACATAAAAAAATTAATAAATAAATAAATAAATACAAAACGGCATGACTCATTCCACTCAAACTCTGAGCACAAGGAAGGACAGGGCCAGCGCATAAAATCAATTATGAACTTTTAATATTAGACATGGAAAAGTTAAATTCAGCTATCACTGGTAGCCTCTGTGAGCCCGGCCGTCAGACGACAGGCTGCACAGCTCAGTGATGGTTGAGGGAGCACACACCTGACACGGACACGGAGAGCTCTTTACTGACGGTGGGGGTGGTGGCGGCACTCATGGAGTTGGTGGAGGAGATGGAGGAGGTGCTCTCGGCCCGCGCTAACGGGGCGATGGGAGGGGGGCTCGCAGAGTGGACCGGCGGGCTGAACGGACGATTCTGAACAGATAAAAAGAGAGTCGGAGAAAGATGGATTAGAAATAAAAAAAAGACATTTTTAATCTGAAACATACTAAAACACAACAATCTCAAGTAGAAGGGAAAATAAGATGAACTGCAACACTTACTGCATCTCCTATAGTGGGTTTCCCTGGAGGAAGCTTGGGCCTTGAAGAAGGGCGAGGTGGAGGTGGAGGTGGGGTGGGGTTGACTGACGAAGGAGTGGCAGGTCGCACAGGAGAGGAGGAACCTGAGAGCAGAAACATAAAAAGATTCATTTATTAAACTTTATACTGTGGAAACAGTCAGAATACAAATGCAGAATCATCTTTAGAAACATTGGCAAGATTATTTCCTTTTTTTTTTGCATGTTTTGGGAATATATTTTCATGCGTAAATGCAACTAAAGAGCATATTATTTTACTATAAACAAGAGATGTGTATACTTAAGCAGTAGTTTCCATTCATAAAAAGACACAGACTAAGTTTTCATATTATTGTTTCACTTCTGTCATGCAAACCTCTAAACAAGATCCTCCTGTCCGGGTATCTGTTACTACTGACAATTAGGATATTCCTAAAGCTGCAACCAGACAAAATTAATTCTAAACAGCTTTCGTTTGTAAACTACTGACCTAAATATGATCAATATTTCCAGATTATTTTTTCAGTGTTATGTATTGTGTGTTTGGATCCATAACTCATAAAAGAGGTTTGTCTCCTGCATAATAGACCATAGCAAAAAGATTAGTCCTTCTGACAGAACAGGCTAACAACTCTAATTGAGCATTTTCCTTGTTTGTTACAGGGTCTTCTACCTTTGTGAAGTCTGACCTTTAAATACGAGTCAGTCAGAACAACATCCTCTGCTAACATAACACAATTCTGCAGCAGACTGGTAAGTATATCAAACCCTGCGAGGACATGACCTCTTTTCCAGGGCTAAATAAAAATGCAGATTCATTGTTCACTTTGTGCAAGTTTAACAACAAAGATGGTGCAATCAGCTGAAAGGAAATTTAAAAAAGGCGCAATGCTGGTAATATGATTCCTTCTCAACTCCATTCAAAACAATCTCTTCCTAAATTACCTGGCTGGTGTGATGACCAGTAATTTGTCTATTTTCATAATTCAATTTACTCTACTCACCGCTATTTGTGCCACCAGCTCCAGATGTAGGACCCGGTGATGACACCACTGCCCGATATGTAGGGGGAGGAGGTGGGGGAGGCGTACTCCGACTCCCCTGGCTAGCATCGTTGGGCGAGGTGACAGTTTCACCTCCGTCCTCTTTGGGTTGGGTGACGTCTATGTTCTTGGACTGCTCCTCTTGAGACAGGACAAGCGACGGTGGGACCGAGCATGCAGCAGGTCCCTCAGCAGGAGGAGACCCCGCTGGAGGGGTTCTTGCTTTGGGAGCAGGGGCTGGTGGGACGCTCACAGGTGAGTCCAGAGGAGGGGGAGAGGAAGTGGGCGGGGAGGAAAGCTCATTCGGTGGTGCAGGGGGTGGAGAGGTGGCAACTGCGGGAGGTTTTCGGTCCTCGGGTGAAGGAGGACCTGAGGGGACAGTTGGAGCAGTGGGCTCCTCTGAGAGAGGCGGGGAGGTTGGGAGAGGCGGCACAGCTTCGTCTTTTGGGGAAGGGGTAGTTGGGAGAGGTGGTGCAGGGTCTTCTGGAGGAGGTGGTGATGTAGGTAAGGGAGGGGCAGGAGATTCAGGTGGAGGTGGGGAGGCTGGTAGAGGACGTGCTGGTTCTTCCGGTAGAGGCGGCCTGTCACTAGATTCTGCACTAAAGCAGACCCACGTGTCACCTGTATCCTCGCCAGCAGGGGGAGACTGCTCTGGTCCAAAAATGTTGTCCAAGTCAGCTATTGAGGGCTTCCTGGTGGAACCGTGTGCTTCTGATGACACTTCTGAAACACAAACAACCAGTGACCAATCAAAGGCCGTGTTTGCAGAGGGGCTCGGTAAGTTTACACACACAGATAAAACATGAAAAGGCAGATAGACCGACAGAGAAAGTGTGATGGTGTGATATAACAGGAGGCAGAAATAGATAAGAAGACCTCTTACCGGCGTCATCTGCAGACGCAGGGCTAGTCGACGGGGCAGAGGTCGGGACATTCTTGGGAGGAAGTGGAGGTGGAGCTGCAATAAAATTACAATAAACAATAAATTGTCTCATATAACAGGAGATTACTGCCTAGGCTTTCTTGGATGAAGTGAATTCTTGTTTGTTGAAGACTTTTCTTCTTGGTGGGCTTCATACAGTGCTTACTTCAGCAAATGAGAAGTATTGTTTCATAAATTAACCCGTAACACAAATTCTTACAGCAGAAGCTTTGAAAGTTTGGATCCATACATGACAGGCATTACCACCCCGGCCAAACACATCCCACACATCTTTAACCATGCAGCACAGCACATTCATTTAACACCATGCCGAATGCAAGGAGGAGGCAGCGAAGGAGGATGGGTTGGTGCAGTATGGGAGACGGGGCACTGAACTCTCCCATAATAATCTTCAACAAACTCTTTTGGTAGTGAAATGAAACAGGTTACAGTTGGCAGTTTGTAATGAGAAGCAGAGTGTTATTGATCGGGTCAATTTGCAGCTCTGTTTGTTAGTGGGAGGATGATGAGGTTCATGAGGTGAGCTGATGGATCTGCGCATTCCAGGGAGGAGAAGAAGAAGAAGTGCGGCGCAATATGCACGGAATTATAAAACTTACTTCCTGTGGGAAAGGATCTTGTCAAAGAGGATTCAGGCTCTGACAGAGGAGTCCCCCACGCATCGGACTCGGACAGACCCACTAAGTTCAGGAAGGGACAGAACAGGCCGAGTGAGGGGCATTAGAGCCAAAACATTTAAAAGGGTTTCTGATTCTTCGGGGCTTAAAAAAAAAAGCATTAGGTAAGAGGGAAAACAACATCAGCATGTCAATAAAATATTTCATTAGAGAAAACAGATTACCAGCCTCAGTGGCGAACTGCAGTCAGAATGTGTTGTAACAGTTGAACACCGAGAATACATTTTCAGTGCCACTGTTACAGCGCCACTGTAACAGTGGGTTCAGCACAAAATGCACCTGAAGACATGGCTACATCCGTAAGTCACTCAAACTGATTGCTAGATGCAGAATAAAAACTATTTGGGCACAGAGGTGACCGAGCTCTCCCCACAACAAATCTGTCACTTCAACAAAATGTTGCAAGAGAGCTTTATGAAAATATTGAATTTACAGTATATTTGCATTAATGTGAATAAGTACCCTGATTTTTCAAGTATTTAATTCCCTGAGTTTACCAAAAACAACATTACCATTACATTATTTGATCTATAAACTGCTTTTATACCGTATATTTGGTTGTTTATTATAAGCTACAACTACAGCAGTCTAAAACAACAGTCCTGCTGTAAATGCTACCTTCAAACTAAATCCTCTAAAATGACCATAACGTTGAATCAACACCTCTTTAAAACAGTTCAACAAAATCTCTAAATGATAACCTTTATGAAGGTAGCATATATTGCAGAGCTGTTATATTGGACTGCAATTTTCTTTAGTGTATCGCTAATAAAAATGAAGTGGACAAAATATTAGAATCACCTGAAAGTACTTTACAGTATGTGTTCAGCAAAAGATGCATCATTACTGTATACTTTCCATGAGGGCAGGGCAGTTATATTAAAAGCATATTAGTTTAAGCAAGCCTGTATCTAATGTGTACATTTACAAATACCACAACGAGAGATTGTTGTCACACACCCCTACTCTTTATGACCTTGTAAAAAAAATACCCGTTGTCACACAGATATTTTATGCGTCTGAATGTATAAATGGAATTTGTGTGGAGTTGATGTTAGTTATGCCTGACAAGGCAGTTGCATAACAGCGAAGAGCTCTCCCACCGCCAGTACTCCTACTGGATTGGCTGAGAGCGAGTGACAGCAGCGTCTGCATATTAACAAGCTGCACTGTGCACATGAACATGACCTCCTAGTGCCAATTTCAACTTTGACCTTAACAAAGACATATTGAGTGAATCCACGACTGTAGAGCGAGCCTGAGGGAAGAACAATGATGTCAGAGAAATAGGTGAAAGGAGGGAGAGGGAGAGGGAGAGGGAGGGGGAGGAAGAGGATGAAGAGAGAGAGAGAAGGGTAGAGAGAGAGAGGGAGAGAGTAGGACAGAGAGAGAGAGAGAGAGAAAGAGAGAGAGACACTAGACTATAGAGGACATATCTGCTATGACAGCCAAACAGGGCTTAGCTGGCAGCCTTGAGACAATAAATGTGTGTTCAGAAAGCCTTTTTCATTGTGTTGCTATCAGTTTGACAATACAACAACACTGGTAACAACCGTCAACACAAACATATTGTAACACAGACACAAAGACTTACGCAGAGTAAAGAGACAAAGACACAGGGAGGAGAGTTACCTTCAGTTTTCGGTTCTCCAAAGGCTGGTTCCAAAGGAGGCCCAAATAAGGCTGTGGTGTCTTCAGAGACGGGTGTTTGTTGACTGCTGAAACAAACAAATGACAATATGAGAGAAGTTACAGAGGGACATTTTAGGAAATAGCAGTATAGCTTCTGTCATCTGATTGTGTTACAGGTAGAATACATTTCAACACATACAATATACACTTTTTAAAGTTTGCTGTCATCTTATTTTTAATGAATTTCATGGATGACTGTGTGCTTAAATGTAGCTGTGTTTTTGAAACTTAGTTTTCATTGATCTGTGCTTGTATGGCACACTCTTTGACTTTACTTTGCTTATATTATATGGGCTAATTTGAACCATTTATTAAAAATGATTGCTCATTTTCTGTTATTGAATTGGCTGTGTTAAGATGTGCAAAGATTACTTGCTTCAGTGCAGTAGATCTGCTGTGTGCCGAGTACAAACTGATGAAGGTGATGGCAGTGGTGATGTTCTCGGCAGGTTACAGTATCTGTCTCAGAATGTAATCATTTATTGGTCTTAAACATGTAGCTGTATTTTAATCAGAAACGGCATGTTTTGTTTTCATTTTTGAAGTCAAAAGTGTCATATTTTGTGTGGAGCTTTCAAATGTCACCATCAAGCACCATTACGCCTTTTTGGGAGTTTGGTCAGTCCACCCAACCATGATACATTCTGTCATGGTCGGATGAACGGGGATTTAAGTCAAATTATTCAGCGGACCAGAAACTTTATGCACCTATTGCTTAGATAAAAACTGGGTTTTTCTATAAACGGCATCATTTTTCACTTTTACTATTTTTATATTCTTACTCAGTTAGGCATCCAGTGTCACCTCTTTCGTTGTCTCACTGAAACATTCTGCATGTGACTTAAGTCTTTCTAACATCTACTGCAGCTGTCTAGTTTGGTTTCATTGAGCAGGGACCCTAACTGGGACGTGGAGTTACTTTAGTATTTACTGCAAAGTTTATAATAGCTATACATCTTCATTAATCTCTTTAAAAAGCCTTGATATCTTAGAAAGAAGGGATCTTCTTTGGGTAATACTCTTGTTATAACCAAAGGCTGTGAGATTAACTTATGTGTTATGTTGTGCTTCCAGTATAATGGCTGACAAGCAACAACAAGATTTTCGTTTCTACCCAACCTTTGCCATCCCACAAAAATATAAGACGTCTGAGACGAATAGTTTTATTTCTGCTGTCGGGCCTCTCGAGGCTTCAGTACATCTGCAGAGCTGTTAATGTGTTTATCTACTCAACAGCATGGTGATGCTGTGTGTGCTGTGGGGACATAAACACATGTTCTTCTAGAATAAATGTTTGTGTTTATAGTCGTATTCATAGTTTTTTCTCCACATGTGTTTGTTGTGGTTTGATTGAGAGCTAGTTTTTAAGTGTCCACATGTATCTGTGTCTGTTGTCTCTCTAGTACCGTGAGCCATGGTACAGCTGCACCCTCCTCATGTGTCGATATTCCTCTCTCCACAGCTGAAAATTGCAATCTCTGCTTGACTAAGACAGTTATTTTACCTTGAAGAAAATGGGAGTTGCTCGTCTACCGCGGCCTCGATCGGTTTGTTTGTTTTTGTTTGACTTTCGCATTTTAAAAGGGTTAGTTTGGGTTCACACAAAAACACAAACAAACTAACTGTTTGAGGCAGCGGTAGATCAGCAACCCCTGTGTTTAAGATTAAATTAGTTTAGATTTTTTGTAAAAACAGGTAGCAGGTGTGTGTGGTGCTGCCCCCATACACAGCAGTGCATGGCTTTGCTCCCATGCTTGGTACTCCTATCTGTTATTCCAAACTGGTGGGGGGGGGGGGGGGGGGGGGGGGTACTGTCTACCATCTACTGTAGGTCAATACACGGACTATGAATAAGTACCTCATACAAACCCACTAAAAAAAAAAGTGGCAGAGGTCAGAGACCCGTGAGGTACATACCTGGGGGGTTGTGGTGCAGGAGCTGGTGTGGGGGCCACGATGGGTAAAGTAGGGACAACACGTCTCGGTCTTGCAATCTCCTCAGCTGGAACAATAATTAAATGTGTTTACCACACGTGACTCTTGCATCACCTTCTCTGTAATTCACCATCATTAAACGTGAACCTGTCTTAAGGTGCAACCAGACTGATACTTACTGGATGTGTTTCTTTTCAAACCCTGTAACATGAAAAATCGACAGTAAAATGTAAAAAAAAAAAGTCATTTACAAGAATAACGCTGCATAAATTCAAATATTATAATTGTGTATTATGATACTGAAATCACCATCCTACATAGCCCTCTCTAGGTAAAAAAGAAAAGAAAGAAAGAACAGTTGCAAATACACAGAAAAAAATAAATATATAAATCCACATTTAAACAGATCATTGATGCAGGCTATACAGTAGTGAAGGTCAGAGGGTGAACTTCAGCCTCAGGTCGACTTAATCTGATGAGACTTGTGGAACTACCTGACCTGCTACACACTACACAGGAGTAGGTAATACTAATGCACACACACAGGAAAGGTTGTTCTACTGGAAGGTCTTTATTAGACAGCAGACAGAAGAGACATGAGAGGAAATGAGGGGAGAGAAATTGGGAATGAGACGCAACAAAAGGTCACTTTCTGTACACAAACCACCCCCAAATAGAAACATGTAAAATACGTTACACTTTGAGATGCATTTCTTATTTTTTATGTCCAGGGGATTTTTTGGCAGCATTATCCAAAGTCTTTCTTGTGTATCTACCAACTACAGTACATATTCATACTAATTACTAATCCTGGAGGCACAACATTGACAGTGGTCACTTTGATGGCACTGTAAATTGCATTTCTTATGCTTTGTAAGTGATTTACTGAACACTGCAAATTCAGTGAAATGTGGCACAAAGAAATCACTTCAGCAGCTCCTTTATATCAGACGAAACAGCAAAACTATCCATTAGCAATTAGAGATGCAGTTTAAATTAAGTGAGTTATTCCAATAACAAAAACATTGTTAGTGTTACATTAGAAAATGGCAACGGCCGCCTGGACTGAGCCAACTGTGCCGTGAGTAGTGGTTTGAGGTGTCAAAGCCAAAACAAATATTGGAAAGCTTTCAAAACATTCTTTTGAAGCCACCTCTGGTACTAGAGAAGGCTCAAGTCTGATAAAGTTGGAGTGTAAGAAAGTTAAAAGTGAAATGAGTTCTGTTGTTGGAGTCAACAGCACAATAATATTGGCTCTCCAGCTGTGCTCTCAAACCCCCGTGTCTATGGGAGGGTATGTATGAAATCATCATGAGAGGAACACAAGAGGCCAAGAAAGGCAGAGGGCAGATAAGGGGAGAGAGGAGGAGAGAGGAGGAGAGACGGGAGCAGATGAGAGAAGAAGACGCGGCGATGGGGAGTGACTGAAGTAAGACATCAAAGGGTCCAGCTGTCAAAAGTGCAAATGTTCTCCCACTACAGAGACCAAGCATGAAGCCATTCAAGATGAAAAACAAGCACACTAGTGATCTTGAGAATCTGGAGATTTCTCTTTTTTTTTTATATATATAAATTTATTTATTTATTTATTTATACGTTTAAATATTAATGTCACAACAAACAGTTTTGACCCATCGCCTCAGCCACTGAACCCACCTACGCAGTTTCTCTCTTATTCAACCGACTCCACGGACAGGGTGAGGAGCAAAAGGTACATAAGGCATGTGACATCATTTTAGTCTGACCCCAGGGAGACGAAAGAAAAGGACACTTACCGGGCTACGTCTCTGTGACCAGCAAAAAGGAAGAGAGAAGAGACACCTGGTCAGAGAGTGACAAATCAGTAAAGCAGACATCATATACATGACGGGAAGTAGAATTCTGGCCTGGTCGGTCAGATGTGGGGATCAGGGTCCGTATTACAGAAACTTCTTATCCCCGCAGATTCTATCGTAACGGTTTGTGTCTACTATCTCAGCCCACTCTCTTCCCTTTTACCTCCCAAGTTAGCATTATAAACTTCCCAAAAAGAACATCTCTGGATTTCTTTACAGATGCTACAAACACCTCTAACTCTTCTATGTCAGTTAGAAGTTAAGTGCTCTACAGTGATTTTGCTCCATATTGTTTGTTTCAAGGAGAAATTTAAACGGTTAGAAAGTTGTTTAGCTCTGCGAGATGAGAAAAGTAGCATCAGGTGATAGGTAACAGACATAAAAGTTGATGAGCGATGTTGGATTGAACATTTAGGATTTCCAAACCTGAGATAAGGTAGGATAAAGTATGATAAGATACAATTCCTAAAGTTAGTTAGGATTTGCTTTTGTAATACCAAACTGGGGGAAATCCCATTTAAACCTCTTCCTATCCTAATGTGTTTGTAATACGGCCACAGGATGATACCATGTCCATAAAGAGGGGGGTTATGTGCTCATCTGTCTTAGATTTTGTGAGAAATTTCTTGCGCAGCCTCACGGGTTTCAGGATAGTTAAATAAGTCCTGGATAATAAGGGTGTTAGGAAACAGCCGAGGATGACTTTAACTGATCTGTGTTTGTGTTAATGCCTTCACCCCCCTCTTCTGTTGATGGTGAGAAAAAACAAAGTGTAGCGATTCAAGGCCTTCAGATAAATTTGCCTGAATCTCTAATGTCATCTGTGAACCGGCTGTGACTGAACACCATCAAACAAGCTTGTGGAGCTGCTTAAATCACTTCTCCCCTCATTTTTTATCTTTATCTTTATCTCTATCCTCATTCCTTTATTTGATCATTTCTGTTAAGACCAATGTCGTTTTAGCCATCTAATCCTTTTAAGTTTCATTTTCTCTTCTAGTCTCCCATCTGCCCCCCTCTTTAATTGCTGCTGAAATCTCTCCATCTGCCTGCGTCACCTCCGTTGCATCAACCCTCTCTCCCCTCCATCCCTTACTCTTGTGCTTGTTCCAGTTGTGCAGTGAGCCATGAGTGATTAAAGTGATGCAACAAGGGGGTGGGACGAGCTGGTGGAAGGGATTCATTTCATTGGGTAAATTGGTGCAAGACACTGCGCAACTCTTTTTCTCATAACCAATCATCGTCTCCCTGCCGAATGTAAACAGAAAGAACCAGAGGAAGTGTTCACACTGTGACCTTTTAGCCTGTAAGGGACTAACATTGTCCTTTAACACACAAAAAGTTGTGTACAGATATGCTAATGTTTAACATGGATCACTCCAAACAAGTATATGAAATATTTGACATAAAAAGAAAGAATCAGAAGAACAGCTTCTTCAATTGTTGCTTCTTCATTAAAAATGTCATTTTTTAAATTAAATATTACTTTTTACCTTATTACCTTTGCTTTTTGGTGCTAGAGTAATGAAACATTTTGTAACTGAAGCAGGTCATATCTGAACAGAGTCAGCTAGGCTGTAAAGTGACAGACTTCGCCTGAGGGGAGTCTCTGTGCAGACAGTGACTGGCTACAGTAATGGCACAGATTATACAATATGAAGAATTCATCATAAAAGTAAGATGTTTTAAATAAGCTTTTCTTTTCTGTTTGAAATGCTAGAAGACAGTAAGACAAGGGAGGAATAATATGTGACCATTTTTATTTTATTTTTTTCTAACATCCTAACTGCATCCCTGACCTCTTCCTCGCCACTTCTACTGCTTGTGGTCGTGTCATTTGGACCGGAAAAACTGGAATGCTCAAGACTCCAGAACCAATAAGACATCTTAGTCAGCGGAACCAACTTTAAAGACAGCGCTCCTGTACTCTAAGTACCAAGGCAAATAATTCAACATGTGCCATGAAAATGCTGAGCAGTCACACGCATGCAGTAATCTGCCTATAAATAACCATAATAAAAACACACTCACACCAAAAGAGAAATCGCATAATATTGGCCATTTGCCTTATACATGCTGGTCCAATAATTAAGCCTTTAGTTATTACACACTAGTCATTTGCAGTTCTATCTTCAGCAACAAAGATCCTATTTTATGAGCAAACAGTCAAGAATAAAAACAAAAAGCTTAAAACCAAACCAAAAAAACAGCATGCAATGTAAAGTCTTACCGGACTCATCTACAGAAGTTAGCATCATTAGAGGCAGCGAAACAATGAGATAAAAGAGAACGGAAAAAAAGAGAGGGGAAATATTAACGCTGACAAAGCATCTGTGTACAATGTAGGCAGCAAGTGCAGTCATTATTACAGTATTACAGAGCGTACTATGTACTCATCCCTCCTACCTACACGTTACCCACTACTCCTCTGAACATGATGTGAACAATGAATCCTGGCTTAGGTTTTATGTGAAATAAGCCGTTAACCTGCATCATCATGTCCCTCTCACCAGTTTTTGTACATATGCATAATTCATGGAGACTATAGAAAAATATAAGCATAGAATTTAAGCTCATGCTGTCTGCTTAATACAATACTTTGTATCTAGGTATATGTTCGGTATGTGTTTCAAGCGTTTCCCAGCTGGGGTAAGAGCTTGTCATATTTGCATGCAGAAAAACAAACGTCTTTAATGCATTAGAATGTGGAGCCTCAGTTATTAGTCGAGGGAATCTCAATGATATTGAAATGGCTGTGGGCTGTTGTGAAGAGTGAGTCTTGTTTTTGAAAATAACTGCCAAGTCATAAATGTTTTAGTTTGGGAATAAAGTTTTACTGGATCAGTTCAAGGAAAAGGAACAACTAGAAAGAAGCAGTTTGCTTTTCCTCTTTTCATGAGAACATTTTATTGTCAGTCCATAGCCAAGGTTACCCAGAGTTGCCAGGGACTGCGAGTGACTCATGTAATTTATGTGTGGGGGGGAAAAGCTCTGCCCAGACAAACGTGATGCTAATTTGAACTGGTAGATGTAAAGGCGGCAGGCCCGTAATTGTCCTGATGTTGGTTAACAGTCAGACGAGTTGACTGTATTAAATTCATTTGTAGGAGATGTTATGGGAAACTGATTTCAGACAACTTGTCCAATATATCGGGATGATAAGTAACTACAACGCAAATCTAAATCTGTCATATTATCAAGGATGCAACTACCATTTGTTTTCATTATTAATTATTTTTCTGATTAATTGTTTACGCAATAAAAAATACCAGGTACTAGTGAAAAATGCCCATCACAAGTTCCCTTAACCCGTGGTGAGGTTTTCAAAGTGCTTGTTACGTCAAACCAACAGTCTAAAACTAAAATGTATTCAATCTACAATGATAGAAAAGCAGAAACTTCTCTGCTGGAACTAAAAAACACTCCATTAGTAGTTAATTGTTTAATAACATATTTTAAAGATGAATCCATTATCAAAATTCTTGCTTATTAAATTTATTTTTCACCTCAGCATTGTTTTAGTGAGAAAAAAAACTAAAAAAAATGGCAAAGAAAAAAATGATGTTTCCAATGTACGACGGACATGAACACAACCACTCATCGCATGGGACGACCTTCACACCAGGTCAGGTAAACGGAGCCAGTGGGTAAACACACGCAGGCTGGATTAAATTATTGAGTCCAGAAACTCAAATTACCACAAGCAATCTCACTGTAGAGCAGACCGACACACAGGTTCATTGTGCCCACTTTCCTACCTGAATTATTCAAGGAGGACACCCAAGCTAACTGTCCTCACAGAAGAAGAAAGGAATTGTGGGTAAGCAGAGGAGGCCAAACCCTGAATTGGAGTCTCACTGCTAATTACAGGCTGTGTGGAGGGGATGTGTGCTTGAATTTGGACTCATCAACTGAGCTGCATCACTTCTAACAAGAGCTTCACACCCTGCTATTCTGTAGTTTCTGTCCTGGTGGGAAATCTGTCTTGTGTTAAACGACACCGGACTAAACGGGAGAACGCTGAGGTCACTGACAGCACTGACCAAGTATCAGCAGCATCACACATGAACTCTGTGGAATTCAAACTATTACATAAATCAGCTGAACTCACTCATCATTACAGGGACATGCATTGTGATTTCAGTGTAGGGTTCAAAGCAGAGATACAGCATCACGTATTGTTGCATACTAGCTTATTAAAACTAGATAGATCTGTTGTCATTTTGAGACCCAAGAAGCAGAGACTCATTTAGAGTCCACATCATAAGCACACACACACACACACACACACACACACACACACACACACACACACACACACACACACACACACACACACACACACACACACACACACCTCATTGGGGAAAACATGTGAACAACACACATGTGCAGCTATATTTAAGCACAAAATAAAAATCCAACTCCACATGTTAAAAGGTATAAAGATAAGGAGCAGGAGTGATTTACACATGCACATTTTATAACCATCGAAACACTAATAAACAGGCGCCTGTTAATGAAAGCCAGCAGTGACGTCACAGCTACTCACCATAGGAGTTGGGGACAGAGCTATGTTGCCTATGGAGGCTTTGAGCTCGTCGACCGAGGGCACCGACGCTACACGATTGGCCGGCAGTGGCTTGATCTTGATTTTGAATTTTTTCCTGTGGTCCTCCTCTCCTTCCGACTCATCAGAGGAAAAGAAGTGAGGCTTTTTAATGGTAGGCGGTAGTGCAGCGTCAAGGAAAGTAAAGCTCCTTCCTCAGACTGTATAGGATTTACTTGACAATTGACCCAAATAATTTATTTAAAACTTCCTTTTCTGCAGTTTCAAACTTTTTAAATGTTTTACTTTGTACTTCCAAATTATTTTCCCTGCTAACCTCTCTGCATGGCTGAGAAAGTGGAGTACGAGTTACACATTGAAACTTAAATACTACAGGTAAAGCAATTGACAAGTAGGGTAATATTAGACAAGACCTAATAAAAATACTTGCTTATATTTGGTGCATGCCTGCCCACATGCTGATTGTGCATGTCCCTTTAAATCAGATAACATTTTCAACCAACTGGGAAAGAAAGTGATACTTACAGTATAACCATCATAATAAACTGAGCATCACCTCTGCTCAATGTGAGCCGACAGTCTGGGTAATCACCGTGTTGATTAGAGTGATATTTCCACGCTTCACAAAGAGGTTAGAGGATTTTTAATTTTTCTCAAATTCTTCCTTATTTAGATTGGTCTCCACTGACTTAGACACCTCAGCAGAATTTGAGAGGGGATGAAGTACATTCCCCTGTGAATGAGATTTACTACACAAACTGATCACTGGGCACCAATTTCACAAATCCTGTACCAACAATGGAAGTAATCCATTTTTGGTGAGCCAACGTGACTTGGCAGAGAAAAGTAAGACAAAGGAATGCTGTCTAATGACAAATCAAGCAGTGCAGAGGATATCTCCCTCTTCTGACTCCTCATCAGGTCTGAGGCTGTATCCTTCATCATCCACCTCAGGAGAGTTCTGCAACACAAAGTGCACATCTCTTGAAATGTCTGTATGATGTTATCAGTCACACAATGCTGTCACATTAGTTGTATGCCGATAAAATAATAACAGACTGTTGGTTCAGGGAGTACCGTAAGTTAATTAAGCATGAAACACGAGCAAATGCATATTGACAGTCGTAATCTGGAGCTAAAATGTAAGCAATATAATGCTGCAAGTGATAATAGTTAAACCCATCAACCTGATTTACCATCTGGAACTTTTAAACAAGCTTTGTCCACAAATGTGTCAATAACACATTGATTTTACAATAATATGGATCAATACTATAAGCTCATTCAATGCGGATGAAAACAGAGCAGCGGATTTGAGGGCGAGTTTTCTGAAACAAAATCAGCATAAAGTAATAATTCTATTACTTACATATCTGTCCCAGTCGATATCTTCGTAGAAGCCATTAGGGGCCCCGTTGGTCTTCTTCTGAGACTAAGAGGAGAGAGACACTTTGATTAAAATCATTCCAGACAGAGAAGGTAAAGTATATTCTGCACTACTGCGCTACCACTAGTTGCGTTTCTATGTTAGCTACTGTTCGTTGGAACTACGGCGCAGCTAATTCTGGCCTATCAAGCTACCACAGTTTTCCTCTCACAGGCTCGAATTTGTTCTCCGTTTTCTCCGCTTGGTCACTAACGATCTGATAATGAAGATGATTATTGTTATTGTCCAACAGTGGACTCAGGGGGAAATCTTGCTGCCCTTTAGTTATTTTATTTTTTTCAAAGCCTCCTCAGAGAGCCTGCAAATGAAACAATGGAGGAAACAGGAACAATGGCGGCGGCTGACTGATAAGTTGAAGGACGTACTGTGATGTCTATAACCAGACTAAGCTATTAACTTCATACACTAAACTAGAAATTAATCTACTCCAAAAAGGACTACAGACTAGAGTTCAGTACCGATTCAACCTCTTGGGGTTCCTGGCAAATAAAAAAAACAACAGAGAAAATAAATAATGATCCTCACAATCACCAGACTTTCCTTCAGTAATATACATGTATAGTGAATAGTAGTTTACAAATGAATTAATTGGCTGATATAAATTAAATAGTTTCTGTTACTTACGCCGCTGTCTCTGTCTGGGGACCCCCTGTGAGAATTTAGAGAACCAGAGAGATGAAAGGAGAGCATGAAAGTCACTTCCCATATGAGCTCTTCATTTGGAAATCAAGTGCTTTGCCACAGTAATTAGTCGAGCCAAAATATTTAAAAGGGGTTTTCAAGGAAAAACCTTTTCTCTCGCCACACTGATTCACTCACACATCACAGAACACACACATTTAGCAGTGAGTGTCTCATGCACAGTTACAAATTGGCTAAACAACCCTGGAAAAATGATTACGCTTACAGAGGATCTGCAAGCTGAACAAGTGTGTCATAAGTGTCTAACTGGTCTATTAAGTCTGTTTTTGATCCTGCTTTATTTGCATCATTTCCAAAATATCTGTCCTGATATAACAGAAAAAAACAAGAGCTTTATGCAAAGAAGCAATGTCACAAGCACTGGATATATTAAGTATGCTCATTATTCTGTAGATGGATAATAACATGTCATATAGTGACTGAGAGTTTAACAGATCCATAAATGCAGTACAATACACACTTTACCACTGTGGCTCATAATTGACAGGTAGACTCTTGAACTGTGCATGTTCAATGGAAGCAGCTGTCTAACATGTATTTGACGAGACCTGTGCTTAGAACTAATCCTGTAATTGTTCTTAATTATTTATATCATCTGCTGTAATGAATATGTACAACCAGCTGCCAAATGTGTTTTTTGTTTTATATAACTCCAATTCAGAGGTTTTAGCCAGCTCTCATTGTAAATACGTTCAGCAGTGGAAGGACTAATGTGCTCCATGTTCACACAGTACACCAGGAAGGACCATCAGGACTTACGTGGAGTCATTGTCCTTCTCTTTCTTCCGTATCCCAAAGGCCTTCCTGGTACGTTTTTTCAATCCTGAGGAAGAAAGAAGAGAAAAAGGGTGAATTATTGCATGTAGAGACACCAAAGGCATGACTAAAAGGTGGAGTCTGTGGGTGGGTTAAAGGTTAGGTGGGGTCAGCTGCGCTGCATCTATCACCCAGGAGATTAAAGACGACGTTTTTTATGTATTATTGAGTGACTGTCTGCATCGCTGTGAAGGCAAAAACTAAAAATGTGTTTCCGGTCATCGCTGATGGACACACAGCCTTGTAATTCTCAAGGCATCTTTTTGGAATGGAAAAATCATTAGTACTGTGAAAATCAATTGAACAAGAATAGCTTTGAACACCGTGGCGCACAGAGGAACCTGTTGTAGATCACACAGCCGATAATATACAAAACTTCAATGCATAATGCCACAGAAAGCGTGTGAGATCCCTTGAACCATAAGGGCTCAGCTGATGAATTCAACAAGGCTCACTGTCCCTCCACTTCTACTGTGAACATGACAGTGTGGCTTTGATTAAGGCATCAGATCAACAGCTGCTCCAATGGAGCGTGTAGAGGAAGGTTTTGGTAACTTTTAGGAGGGAAAAAAGTCTTAAATGCAAAGTCTGGACCTTGAATGAAACACTGCATTTTACTTTGTAAGGAAACTGGATAGTATGGACATCCAACGCCAGTTGAGTGCAGCAGAGAAGCAGCATACAAAGAAAAAGGAGGAATTGTCTCTCCGCACATGGAAAACTGCAATCTCCCATTTCAGACTTATTTTCACCTTCATTTTCTCCAGTCAGCAAACTGAAAATGTAGTTTTCACCACAGATTTGCAGATATGCTTCGTGTGTTCTCGCTTTTCAACATCATCATTTCTAACGACAACTCAAGCTCAAGTTTCGCTGCACTATCAGGATGTACTCTGGAGTGAATTAATTAGCAAAAACATTACACAATCAACTCAAATACCATTGTATTGAATTAGAGCATTACATTATATTACTTTGTTTTACTCATAATATTCACTAATTGCTGCATTTTTCAGTGGCTTTACATTTGAAAATAAATATCCAATCAAATCCTGTCCTCTTCTATCGGAATAAGTTTGATGACAATACAACTCTAGTTTATTCCAGCTCAAATACAGATTCAATAGGATTCTTTTTTTTTTTTAATCAATTGTACTGTACAATTATGTCAAACAACAATGTTTCAAATGCTCCCGGCTTATTCTTACCCAAGATGAAAGCCCAGTTGTCACCCTCCATTTCTTTTCTGATAATTCCTCGACTCTCATTCTTCCTCGCCTGGTTGTGAACTCATTATCACATCAACTCGTGACCAACCTATGTCTTCCTCATACCACATGCAGGTGCACACTGAGCCTCAGAGCAGGAACCTGATGCTACTTCTTTCACACAGACACGCACGCACGCACGCGATCCTGTTCTTGAGCTGTGTCTGGTACTCAAATTCAACACCAGTGACTCACTCATGAATTAAAGACAAATGTCATTATTTCTTACATTTCATGCAAATTCTTTACTATTCTAATCTTTGTACAACAAGCCTGCAACCAACATGTGATATGGCTCCAGGAAGTCTCACCCAGAAATACCCTCTTATCGATCCTGCTAACATATTCCACCTTGCATCCTATGTCCTACTTCACAGACAAAGCACTTGCATACATACACATACATACACATTCAGAAACACAAAGGCTTGTTCCTATATACACACAAGGGTAAGAAAGCATGTCCCTGCATTAATTTTAAGAGCATATAAAGAGACATGCACACACACCTCAAGAAACAGAGCTTGATGAATATTCATGGCCACTACAGGTGATCATGTGTTAAGAAGCAGCAGCTGTTCTTATAAAATCTACCAAAGTCATTACTCAGAGCTATGTAATACATGACCAAGAGCAATACTTCTGTCGGGAGAGTGCTGGAACGATCATACTGTTTGTGTGGGTGTGAGTACGTATGTGTTGTTTGGACATTCTGTTGTATTTTACAGATACAAAGAAAATGTGAACACCTCCTCCCCATAACTGAGATTATGTTTCATCCCTTAAACTACTGAAGGTTTCATTTCTGTGAAGCCAGACTAAAAAGATTTATTCTTTTATTCTATGGCTTGACAGCTTCCCCGTTTCTGATCTCGGCGAGGCATCTGTCTGAGGTCGCAGTTAAGAGGACACAGTGTGCTCTCTCAGGCTGTAGCGTAATAGGGGACGGAAGATGTAATTGTTCCATCAACATCTGCTCTGCAAAACCAACAAAGTTTCAACACTTATTTTTGACTCTCTGCTGCTTAAATTCTTTTGTTTATTTATTTGTTTTGATAGCATTCAGAAGCCCTGTCTTTTCAATGTTGTGGCCCAGTTTAGCGCTACCTGTTGAATCCATGTCAAAATCTGGTTGTATATAGTTATCCTTTATGATGCTGCACGCTGGGGAGGCCTGCTTTTCTCCATCCTCTTAGTTGCACCACGTCAGCGTCTTCTCTTTCACTTTAGGCACCATTAAGGCAAACAAACTTGAATTCATTTTTAAGATTCTGAGTCTTGTTTGTTTTTAAACTGCACTTTTATTTCAACAGGCTGCATTTACGCCAATTTGTCAGGGGTGCATTTCTTTACACTGACATCATGTTTCAGGCTGAAGTTGATCTGAGCCCGAGACCCAATAGAGGGGCAAGAAATCTTTCTAGATTCTTGCCCCTCTATTGGCCTCTCTTCTTTCCCCCCACCTAAGGACTAGTTATGTCTCCTGTAAATCCAGCATTGCCCCCAAGAGCTGACAGGTTTACAGCTGTGATAATGAAAAGTTTTTAGTTTGAACGTGACGCACATGGCAGATGTACCCTGGCTGCATTCTGCATTACATGAGATTACAATCTGCATTATTATTTCACTTTAGTTTACTTTTACCTGTTGTGTCCATTGTCTTTGCTTTCATTTTATTGGCTTGTTGAGTATTATTTTGTCAATTTAAAAAACAATAACACCTGGCAGATTGCCAAAAAGTATAGCAAAAAATAGACATATGTGCAGCATAAAGAGACCTGACCATATGCTGTCTTTCTTATCTGTTCTTAAGCTGCACTTTCATTAAGTGTACATCTAGATTTTCTATTTGGTTATAGAGGTGAGAATAACGGACACTAATGAAACAAATAACCAGAATAATGTAACCTAAATCTTCAATTAATTCCAAGGTCTAATATTCTAATCTCTCTTTATACAAACAGTTCAAACACATAACAAGACCAGAACAGAAATTGTATTCGCGCCCGATTTAAATAACCAACGTCATTTAAAAATAATGAAATAAATTACTATCCCAAATTGTAGAGTGCAGCAGGACTGAATCTGATTGGATGACGTCAATGTGAAAGAATACATGAATGTGTATGGCAGGGGTTAATTATCGTGAAATAACGCAGTGTGCCATACACACTGTTTTAATGACTTAATGGCTTCCGTTCAGAGGGATGCTAGCACATGCGCTAACGTAATTAGTTGGTCTCAAGACACAGTAATGTAATTCTAGGAAAAGCCAAAGGACATGAGGCCAAACAGGACAGGACACTGCTAAAACTGAAGAGCAACTGACCAGAGTTAGACATTCATACATTTTGCTCTGGAAGGCACCTAAAGAAACATTGTTTTCTAGTGTCTCTGTGGGACTGCATTTCTAGGGAATTATTTTCAAAATAATGTTTATCTGGTCTCTGAAAAGTTTTTAGATTCTAAGGTTGAGGATAATTTGGGAGGAGTGGGAAGTTAACGTTACAAAGGGTCCCATGAAGTGAAAACAAACTGAAAACGGGAGGAACACCACCCAGAGCAGCACAGTGTGTTGTTATTATAACTGTGAAGTCCACCCAACAACCTACAGGAAGAGAATGACGCTAACACTGCATGTAATAAAAACTACCATCGTGAAACACAGCAATTATACATTTCTCACGTTAATAAAGCGCACAAGCGCTTAATCTGAGCCTGAGAAAATCAACGTAGAAAGCACTCATCTGATTCCAAAGCTTTATAAAAAATACTTTTAAAATGACTACATCCAGGCCATGATATGTTGGACTTTTTGTCAGGCAGGAAATCCAAGACCTTTAGTGTTCGTATTTGGCAGCATCTGTTTGGTGGATCATTCTGTCCTTAAAGATACACTGATGGATAAAGCAACAGTTGAATATTTTAGTGAAATCTCTGAGAAACCACAAACTAAATCCAACATCACGTTAAACTTCCAGGAGCATCTTTCCAATGAATCGACAGTATGTCGTTACCCTATTGGAGGAACATAAGTAAGCATTGCTTTCAATCGATCTAGTCTTAAGCTAAGAGTTGTGATTGTGTATGTGCACTGCACCTACTGTATTGTGTGATTGCTTCCTGTGGGCTCTTATATCTCTTCTTATGCCAGAGGTATCCTGTGCATTGGCCTACAAGCTACATTAGCCAGAGTCAGAATTAAACTGTGTAAATCACACACCCGTTTTAGTTAACATTATGGCTTTTAAATACTATAATAGCAGCCCACTGCTCCTAATACCAGAATAGGTTAAATGCAGAGTCTAAATTTCACTGTGTTTGCTGAGTACATGTGTGACGATAAAACATTTGAGTCGATTGGCACTATTTCAGTGCCTATATAATACAAATGCTTCTCTTAAAGTATCAGTCTTTATAATCCTGTGTAGAAATGTTCAGGTGGGAGAACGGCATGAGAGAATTAAAATGTGAAGACGGTGCGTCGGGTTGTTGTGGGTATTGAGTCAAGCTGTTGACTGAGACCCGCAGGCAGGTTAGTAGACAAGGAGACAAGTAATTAGTAGAACAGGACGAAGGCTGGCGGGGACATAAACAAGCAGACAGTTAAAAAACAACAACCTGCAGACAGACAGGTTGTTCATGCACTGAGACAGGCAGACTGCCGTACGGGAGACAAACGGAGACATAGACAAGCATGTTGGAAACAGAAGGTATTAAAGGATTTTTTTGTTGGAGTGGCTAATCCATCCTCCTGGACTTGAGAGGCAGGAGGAGGCAGGTGAGGAGAGGAATCAGATACACTAACAATGACCTCGAAATGATGCTGAGGCAGAAAAATGCTCTAATATCATGAGGAGACACGTGATGTGCAGCTATGAGAACGCTGCCTCCATCTTAAGTCTCTACACTGAAATGTATCGCTAAAATAGGCAGAGCAGAGGAGACAGGAGATAGATGTTATTATTTATTCTGGATGTGCTGACAAAAAACACATGCTTCTATTCAGCAGTTACTACGCCCCAAAGGCCTTAAATATGAACAAGCCGATTTCTCTTATGTAGAGAGATATCAACTAATTTCAGAGACACAAACACAGCTTCATATTATGCAACACAGACGAGGCAACGCACAGAGTATCCCACTGTTGGTCACAACATATGTCTACTGGCACAGGAAGGAAGAAAGCCATTCAGTCAATCTCCCCCACCTACATTTCCCCTGTTAGTCACAGGATTTAAGTCACAACTTCTCTAAGCTTCCTGCCTCTAACCTAAAGATGGGAGGAAGAATCTGACAAAAGAGGCCGAGAGGAAAAGAATCTGTCAGTGAAAATATCTCCCCTGTCTCATTACCTGAGAGCACAAGCAGAAAGCTGGTGCGGGGGGTGATGACCATCGACAGCCATCACCTTCAGCCTCACTGTGCGTTTCAGTGAGCCTGTGTCAGTGTGGCAGAGGAAAGACAAAGAGAGGGTGTCAGTTTGCGTTTGTGCTTGTGGATGCTAAATTTAGGTCTCGCCTGTACTGTCCAGGTGGCTGCACTGTAAGCTATCAACTGTAACACAACGTACAAACTCACATTAGGAATTGGATTCTACATGTCTGTTTTGTTGCACAGATGCACCCTTTGGGGGAAAAAAAAAGGAAAAGATGTTTCATCGAGTGACGCCACCCACTTCTTAGGAAAGTGGGTCAGGGCCAGAAACCATATAGCAGCATGCCGGCAGTGCAGAGAACAAAAGATGTTTGAGAATGCCAGGAGGGTGATGATGCATCCATCTGTGCTCTTGCTCGGTTTCCATTCTATACCTATGTATTTCATCGATTTATGCTTGTATGAATTTTTATAAGGACGGAAGCATTTAATGAACAACTGTGGACTATTATCGCTTATTTTGTAGATTTTAATAATCGATTCATTATCTAGTCTGTGAAATGAAAACAGTAAAAGCGGCCATCACCGTTTCACAGAGCCCAATCCGACATCTTCAAAGTGCTTATTTTGTCTGAATATGACAATAGATTAGTCGGCTGAAAGAAGGTGGTTTGGCAACAATTTTGATTATTAATGAATGAATCATTTTCAAACAAAAACGCCCCCAAAAAACACACCAACTCAAACTTCTTACACGTGAATATTATAGTTTTCTATGATAGTAAACTGAATATTTTGGGTATTTTGACTATTTGTCAACATAAATATATCAACTTGGACTCTGGCAAAGTGGCATATTTCACCGTTTTCTGATACAGACAAAGCGATTAATCAATGAATCGTGAAAATATGTTTCGATGTATCAATAATGACAATAACGAATAGCAAGCTTGGCTGGAATCAATATTTGTGCATTTTTCAATGATAACGACTTTAACTATTAATCACACACCATAATTGTCCAATTATGAAATCCTTTCATCACCACATCAGACTAATGGAACATATTATTGGATGTAAGATTATTTGCAACACTTGTCTGTGTATCTTCTTCCACCCCCCTATCATTGTTCTTCATCTCTTCCCTTCACCCTCCCGGCTCTATAAACAGCCAGCACTCATGGTTCATATCCCAAGGCTCCAAATAGCGTCCACCAAGGACTCGTGTGGCAAACGAACCTGCTGCCGAGTCAACAAAGTGGCTTTTAACATAGATTTTTCACCGCTCTGTCCATTTATTGACACAAGACTTTCATAGCTTAGAGAGGTCAGATATGGAAAGTGCCCTCTCCGCCTCCAGCTTCAGCTCAAAGCACTCCGATCACGATCAGCTTCATACATACAGACAGCAAATGAATGCTTATTTCTTACTAGATAAAGTGATTCATAATGAAGCCACATGTTCAATGAGTAAAAATACATGAAATACACGCTGTGAAAGTTTAAGCAGATCTCTCAAAGCATTAGCCATGCACAAATGGGATTTTAAGCTCTTGAGAACCAGCAGGCATCATAGCTCTGAGCTCTTTTAAAAAACACACATAGTTCATTGTTTTGCCATGTATAGTGCCGTCTGTTCTACATTTACAGACACTGAAGCTTCTTAACTTCCCACTAACAAAGCCACAACTAGAGGGTGGTTTTTATACAAGCTCCTTCAAATGTCTCTGCACAGAAACAAAAAAAAGTATGTATGGCTGTTGTCAGACTACAGTTGTCAAAACCCCTGATAGGCCCCTGACCGTCCCCTGGAGACGAGTCCCCAGCTATTTCAGTCATGTCCTCCTATCAAAACAGATCACAACAGCCGCCACTGACGGAAAGTAGAAATTCTCTTCTTCTTCCATCCACATTAATCTGACAGTACCCTGAAATGTCATCTGCAGCCGCCCAGCCGGAACCCATTACCATAGGAATATGCAAAAGCAAGGTGAGAAAAATATCCTCTTTTCTCTTCTTTTATGCATGCTGCATTTCATAGCCACAGATACCTGGCACATTGGCTAAGGTGTTGAGGGATGTTCAACAATCAGTTCAGCTAGAGCAGCAGTCATTCCACAGACGCTGCAGAGCAATGAAGCCATCAGTCTTATTTGGGTGTCTTTTCCCAAAATGGACGCTGTGTGCACATTGGCCTCTTTCAGCAGCATGCTGTGTGCTTGCTAAATGGACCTGCTGTTCCTCATTCCTCATGATCTACTCTTGTACAAGTTTTCATAAAGATGCATAAAACTATTCTTAAATGACAAAACAAAGTTACAGATAAATATGCTTTGCGTATTCAGAGATGCATTTCTTAAATAAATGCACGTCCCTTTTCTGCACAATCAAAAAGAGTAGCATATTGAAAAGAGTAGAAAGAAACTGCTTTGATGGCTTACCAGTAAGGTGTGAGACTGAGGTGCTATTGGCTGCATGACAACAACCTGAAGTTCAGCCTCCAAAGATAATTGGACAGAAATGTTTTCTTTCCTCAGTTCAGGCCTCTTTTAGGACAGGGAGGCCACATGTGATGTCAACCTCTGTGATGTGATCTGGTTTTGAAGGATGTTTTGATGGATGTTTTAGCTGTTGGCTAAACAACAAATAACTAATGTAAGATACCTCCACCACGGTCGAGTGGATTTGTCAGCCCATCAGGGATCGTGACAAGTTCAACTTTCTGCCCCTGCTTTATAATCATGGTAGATACAACATTAACGAAGCAGTTAGTGTGATGTGATCAAATAGTAGTGGGTTGTAAATGTAAAGACAGGTTGTTACATGATGCAACACATCTACAAATATGTGACACAAGGTATTACACAAGTTCTTCAATGGCCTTGGGCTTCCATTCAGTTGAATTTCAGGACAGGTCTTTCTGAAATGACTGAAAGCACACATACCAAAGACAAAATTACTACAACCTGTCCGATTTAAAATGTAATTCCCTGAGTACAGAACTTGTCCAACAGGCAGATAAATTATGCTGTGTTTCTCATCATAAAAAAAAAAAATAGAGCTGCAACAATTAGACAATATTTTAGAAATAACCGCCAACTATCAGAGAGAAAATGCTGTTTTCAGCCTCTAAAATATGGAGATTTCCTGCTTTTCTCTGTTTTATATCATATTAAACTGAATATATTTGGGTTTCCCACACTTCAAGACATCAGCTTGGACTTTGAGCAACTTGAATGGACATTATTTACTATTTTATGACATGTTATAGAGCAGGGGTGTCAAACTCAATCTCAGAGAGGGCCACAATTAAAAACAGGGCCAACATTTATTGAACAGGACAGACATATTGGATAATATTCATATTATTGCAGGCCGGATATAATTGGGCCTTGAGTTTGACATGGCTGTTATATTTATCATGACAATAAGTGGCAGCCTTAATCGATAATGAAAATAATCACTAGTTGCAAAAAGGTGGACTGTGGCTCCGATTGCACTGATACATTTGTTGACCTTCAAGCAAATGCAATTTCAATATTTCCTCTTTAAGCTGTAGTAGAGCTCGTCTTCTGGCTGAGGACTAAAACGGCGAGGACCTTTATTATCGCTCCTCTCATTATAGTGAGGCTCAAGATGGACACGATGATGAGTTCTCGGTGCTCCAGTCTGGCACAGTTACAATCACATATTGATCAATAGTCTCCTGGATGGAGTTTTCTAGGGTGCACAATATCATTTACACTTAAAGGGACGAGACAGCTGCAAACGGTAAGGTACAGTAAAGGAGTAAGGAGACGCTCACTGTTGCAAAAATGATGCAACTACAATACAACTCAGACTGCAGAGTGTGAAAAGTAAATCTATAAAAAATATTTGACATTAATTTAATTGATTTTCTTCAAATACATTTTTAAATCTATAGACAAATATAAAATGAAAAGACTAAATAAAATGTAAAAGAAAGAGATTATTTGTGAAAATCTCCTCGTAAAGGAAAAAAACAACAAACAGGAGCCTGCCCACTGATTGACATGATCCGCCGTGTGTTAATTGACATGTGATCGGTGTTTGCTGACTAGTAATCAATGTTTCAATTCCATTAACATGTTTGTCAGGATTATCCGTCTATTACTGCACTGCAGCATAGCCTGACCGCAAGTAGAAATTAGATACCAATTATTTCAACCCATGCCAATATTTGTGTTTAAATGACGATGGTGCTTTCGGCCACATTTAACACAACAACATTTTTGATTTGCCGGTCTAACAACCCTAACAACATACCACCAAAATACTGATTCATACAAAACAGTTTACATCTGCTTTCAGCAATATTGTTTTTCCACAAGTGTCAAAAGGGGGTAATTCCACTGGGATGTCCACAAGAGGTAGGCTGCTTTAAGCAGGTAACAATTTGCTAGCATCTTAGCCATTGGTCAGGTAACATACTGTAGGTATCACCTGACCTATAGCACATCGCTGTTTGTTTTGGAGTTGTTTTCAGGCTCCTACTGCATCATTTGCCAATTCATTTGATTATTATGAAAGTATTTCACACCAAGTGTTGCCTTAATTCACAGAATGCATTTGAAGATTGTGGAAAAGCAAATATGCTAAATACATAGCAGGGACACAAGGGGCTACAAGTGAAAGTGGATAGGCTACAATGTCATACAAATAAAATAGTATCTCTCATTGTATCCAAATTTCACTCATAAAACAGGAAGGGGATCTGGATCAACCTGATGAAATCCACTCCTAAAAGTGCTGAAAGGTCAATGCTCTACCAAAACTGGAAAAGAGCGCCAAGACTGGAAACTGCCAAATGATTGCTGAGGCTAATCTATGCCAACATGTGGTCACTATTGCTCATACAACTTCTGAATCTGCCTGTATTTGTTCCGTTGTCTTTGTAAGCTTCAACAGATGCCCATGTACTGAAGCACCTCTATGATAAACTAAATATGCCTTTGTGCACATAGAAGGGATTAACAAAATATCATAGCCCTGTACCATGTAATGCAATCTGACATAACAGCCCTGCAAAAATATATTTTTATTTTCTGAAGCTTATAAATGGTAAACCCTTGCTTTACAAAAGGTAGTGATATTGCAGGGCCATTGTGCTGAATGGCATAGGAAGTATTCAGGATTTTGTCTCACAACATTAAGTAGCCACAGTTCCAGGCAAAACTGTATGGAAGGCCAGAAGTAAACCAGTTTTAGGGCAGTTTATTTTACATAAATTAGTCAGCTAGTCTTCAGTAATGTAACCGTCTAAATCAGAATTAGGATTTTGGAACAGCAGTTTGAGTGTTATTGGCCCACCTTGATTGCTTTGATACAAAAATGTGGACTTTATGGGATAATAATAAATAATAAAATCAAGCCAGTATTTAAAACAGTAAAATGGTACATTATGCTACAGAAACTCTGCTTCCACTCTTTTATTACACCAATTGAGCATATCCTTTATGATCCCCAGCATAGCTTTATATTAGGGTTCTATAAAGTAAGTGTGTGTGAGTTGGTAGATATAATCCTGGGAATTTGATTTGCTGGTGTACTATGGGGGCACTCTTCTCAATGTCAAATCCCTTCTGTCTGCCAATGCACCAAGTAACCAATCAGGTAAATGGATTTGATTCCATCCAATAAACTCTTGTAAAAACTGGTGCTGGGCATTGAGTGATAAGAGGAATGAACTGATTGCATGCAATCATGCAACAACACTTCCTCCTACATATTTTTTTGGTCTCCCTACCCTACTCTGTGTGTGTCTGCCTTCATGTTTGCACATAGAAGTGTTGGTAAAGCAGAGTGTAATTAATAAACAGCCTCTCCTCCCTTTCTTCTGTTAATACAAAATAAGCCCATTCATCAGAGGCTCAGTTCCTCCTAGGTCAGCAGTGCTTCAATACTCTGCAAAGAGCAGATAGACGGAGCACTTCAGAGTCTCTAGAGACACACTCCTGAAAGAGCACCTCATTGAATTTAAACTTTGTACGGACAATTTAATTTGTTGTGGTGATAAAATGATTAGTTGTTTAACTAATAAGCCGATTAGTTATCTCATCAGTTTCTCACTGAAATTTTTCTGATAAAAACGACCAATATTTGCCGATTACAGCTTCTCAAATTCAAAAGAAATGTTGTTTGTGTAAGAGAGCACTTTTAAAGCATCACCTAGGAAGCAGGCAGCTTAGTTGTGATGAGTATTTGCGGCATTTTAGGATTTATGAAAAATAATCAATGGAATATAGGATTAAACATTTTTGGAGTTTAATTCATAGTATGGAACTAGTAAATCTATCTCTTTTGACTTTTCCAACTTTATGGAAGCGCCATATTAAAGTTCTTATTGCTTAATTGAGTACCACTTTAAGTGTGGATGGCAGATACCATATGTTCAAGGGATCCTCAACAAACCTGCGTACGGCTATTACCAGGGATCAAAGATACCAACTTTTTAAGTAGGGAGCGAACAGCAGGATTAAAACAAAAAAAGATGAATGGACAGACTCCTGCATCAATTCTCCTCTGGGCACTGCTTTCCCAGTAACCAATCAGACATCTTTTAAGTTACCATGCCAGCTATATGATTTGGTTGTGAATACAGGTCTGTATGCCAGTGAGAAAGACATGAGAGTGTGTGTACATGTGATGTGTGAGAGAGAGGGAACCAGGCAGAGGCAGAGAGGCGTACAGTAGATTGCCAGTCAGATTATGAGGCTGCGCAGAATGAAAAGTTTCCACATGAGCAGTAAGCAGTGTTGCACACAATGTGTTACCAGGCTATGTTTGTGTGTGTGTGTGTGTGTGTGTGTGTGTGTGTGTGTGTGTGTGTGTGTGTGTGTGTGTGTGTGTGTGTGTGTGTGTGTGTGTGTGTGTGTGTGTGTGTGTGTGCGTTTGTCTGTTTGTGCGTCTGGTTGTCCAGATGAGGCTCGACAGAAAGTTGATATGTTTCAGGAGCTCAGATGCAGTCTGGTCACGTCCTCCTTTCATGTGCCCCGGGGAGCACAGGAAATTACTTCGTTTGTAGAAAAAAAAAACAATTATGAAAATGAGGACAGAAAAAGGAGGAGGGAATGAGAGAGGGGAGCGTACAACAGAGTTTCAACTTTGCACACTTTGGAGAGACACAGAAGTGACAAACCTTCCGTTAAAATGGATGAGATCAGCAACAAATATTCTCCTCCATCATCTTGTTCCTTTCACAGGAGGATCCGAAAAAACTGGCCCAAATTCCTGTGGATTACATCTGCCTTATTCCCTCCCAAAAATCTAATCTCAGTTCATTCTGGTTAAGGCAGACCACTGACTCCACCCCTCCCCTGTTCACACCCAGATTATAGGTTTGGTCAGTTTTTAGTTGCCAAAGGAATGTCCTGACTGTCTATGGTTCATTAAGACCAGGGTTTATTAAAAACCTCTGACTGCATCTTCTCACAGTCACAGCTCCGAACCGCTGACATCATAAAAAGGTGGAGCGCTGTTTGTCTCTAAAAGGAGAGGAAGGGGCAGTGAAAGTGAGACTGACACACGGAGGGTGAGAGGCAGAAAGAGAGAGGGGATGTGGAGAAAAACCACGACGAACCACAAGATCTGGAACCACTTTGAGGGAGCACACCATCAATTCCAGTGTCACTCTAATAGCCAGCTATCTGGTGTTATGGAACATCTTATATAACCTGCAGGTTGACCGAGACGACGGACTGTATCTACCTACCCTCATGGTATAGGTAGATACAGTCAGTACATTCTTGAAGATATAATCTTACTTACTCTTAATCTAACATACTGTAGTAAAGTACAGTACGAAACCCTCAGCTAGGAACATGGGTTATCCTGATGGCTCTGTTTGGTTGTGTGCACACACACACACACACACACACACACACACACACACACACCACATGCAGCCTTTGCAAAGGCATCATTTTAAACTATGACTCATGAACTGATTTTTCACAGTATAGGAAAAACAAAAGAAAAAGGTTCAAGAGAACAAGAAGAAATTATGTTCAATGTTTGAACAAATCAAATGCTTTCTTCTTCTAGTAAAGCTTAATGATTGCTCACTACCTGCTCTTTACATTACTTTATTTCTCAACAGCATATTTAGCGTTCTTGTTCAACACTTCCTGGTATGTGCAGTTTACATTGACTACACATGTTGTGTAAGCTGCACAAAAGGTATAAAAAACAAAGCCATTGTTCTTGGTGACGGCATGTTATGTAACACGCTGGTACTTCTAAAACAACACAAGGGGCCATTGCAGGAGCTACAACTGCTGCACTTAAGTAATGCAAAATGGAGGACAGTGTGACTCAAGCAGCAGTCCTGAAGCATGCATGCATACACAGACACACAAATAATAATGCACACAAAAACAGATGCATGCAAGCCTGCACCATGCACAACTCAATTGCCGTGCCCTAGTGAGACAGTATAAAGGGTTAAAACTGCTGGATTACAGCCTGCTCCCCTCTCCTGCCCTGGCTCACTCTGATTAAAAAGAATATGAAACACCCTTTTCTTTTTGCTGATGTTTTTGGAAGAGCTTACATTTTAGGTCAATAAAATAAAACAGAAGGAATGCATTCTGAATATATTATTAAGGAACGAAAGAGATGATTATAGCTTTGCAGTTAGATTTGAAGCACTAATATTAGAAACAGTACATAAAATAAATATCTCACACGATTTAGACAGAATCCTACATACAGAACAACAGGGTTTACCAGTATAAGTGCATTGATCAGGATACAAACACAGTACACATTTTAATCCTATAAGGATGTAAAATGAGCTAGAGATGCTGATGTTGCTTTGAAACATTAGTATTAGCAGTATTAGCATGAACACAAATCCTACCGACGACAAACTCCATTTTTAGCTGGCAAATGTTAGCAAATAAGACTATTTGCAGAGAGCCTTATGACTCAGCATAGGGGGAACGAAAGGACAAACAAAACCTTGTGATGCTGTGATGCTGGGGGGGGGGGGGGGTTCAATGCAAATGAACCTCAAACAACCCTGAAGGATGACACATTCTGCTGATGGCTAAAAGCCGTGTTCGACAGCCCTATCTTAATTCATGAGGAACAAGAGAGGAATGCCTTCTTATTCCCCCACCAGCTATGGATAGTAGTCAAGATTGTAGTAAAGTGAGGGGAGTAACTTCCTTTTCCTCCAATCTCCCTTTTTAATTTTTTAATTGCGCTTTAGTCACATGGGTCTGCCTAACTCATTGGTTTTTGGAAATTATCCTCTATGAGCAAATATGAATCTCACGCAGTCCCTGAAAGATAAGGTCAATGAGGTACTGAATCTCTGAGAAAATGTTTTACAGTCAGCAGGAGTGATGAGTCGGTGGGGCAATGAGAAACACTGTAAATCATCTTCAATATAGTTCACATCTAGCCCCATTGATTTCTCCCTCCTCTCTTACCGTTATTCTCTCCTGTACCGTCTGGCAAAGCACACAGGTGTCAAATAATTTTGGTTTACAGGCTATATGTTGGTTCCAGGTTATTTTGGCAATTCTTCAACAGAGTACAGTGCTGTGTACACTGATGTATTTGGAACACTTTGATATCAATTTTCTTGTCTAGTCTGTCATTTCTCCAATGCTGTGAGGTGTCTGATGAAATAAAATAAAGCCTCAGGGGACATCAATGCATCACACTAAAAGGACAAAACAAATACTTAATGCTTTTTGACGTCACATGACACAGCATGGCTATAGACGTGTTGGATCGTCACCTAGGGCAGGGGTTCCCAAAGTGGGGGCCGCGCGATGATTTTCAGAATCCTCTCGATGTGACCCCTGAGGTGATTACGACAGATTAACGACAGTATCATTTGCAGGTGACAGGTCACTTTACAGCGCCACACACACACACGTCAGTGTGCAGATTTTTTCCGAACAGCCCAAATCAATACACTAGGCTTTAAGCCTTTTCAAAATGAAACGTTGGTTAATACCGACCAAAGACAAGGCAGAGAGGCCAGCGGAGACGGCAGCAGAGGAGAGCGGAGAACCGCCGTCAGAAAGGCCATCGACTTCTGGCTCAAAAGGCATCATATGAGGTGGCATATTTTATTGCACCGGCAAAAAAGCCACACACAATCGGGGAAACCCTAATACAACCTGCTGCTATCGCTATGAGTCGGACAATGCATGGGGATAAACAGACGCGGGAGCTAGAAGCAGTGCCGCTGTCTGACGGGACCATATCCCGCCGCATCACGGACATGGCCCAGGACATAAAGTGTCAGCTGATTGACAGAGTGAAGAAAGGGAAATATGCTTTGCAGTTAGATGAATCCACAGATGTATCAAACTCTGCCCAGCTGCTTGTTTTCGTCAGATACAGTTTTGAAGGAAAACTTAACGAGGACATGATGTTCTGCACTCCGCTGGAGGTTAAGTGCACAGGCGAGGAAATTTTCACAAAACTTGACAACAAACTAAAAGAAGAGGGACTGTCTTGGGATGAGTGCATCTGTGTGTGTACATACGGTGCTGCAGCAATGCTGGGGAAAGAAAGGACTAAAAGCAAGAGTCTTACAAGTGGTGCCCTACGTTAACTTTACGCACTGTATTATCCACAGAGAAGCTCTTTCGAGTAAAGACCCAGAGCTTAAAAGTGTTCTTGAGACTGCGATAAAAATGGTCAACTACATATAATCACGTCCACTCAACACCAGGCTGTTCCCCACTCTCTGTAATGAACTGGGATCGGAGCATCAGGGCCTGCTGTACCACACAGAAGTCAGGTGGCTTTCCCGGGGAAGTGTTCTCAGCCGCCTGTATGAACTGCGGGACGAGGTGCGCTTATTTCTGATGGAGCATGGGTCCCAGCTTGCGGACCACCAGACTGACCCTGGTTAACAAGGCTAGCATATTTGTCTTGCATATTTGACAGACTGAACGGACTTAACATGTCATTGCAAGGTGAAAACACAAGCATCATGTCGCTGAATGATAACATCCGCGCAGTCAAGAGGAAAGTTTATCGTCTTTTAGTATTTCTTATTATTTAGTATATCTTTTAGATTTGTCTTATAGTAAATTGTTATATGTAAAATCATATCATGGTGGTCAGGCTGTTCTGTTCTTTTGTGTTGTCGTTATGCTCGTGTTTGGATACGCCTATTAGTGCGTGCGGGCTGAAATGTTTGGGAACCCCTGACCTAGGGAGACACATATCACCCCTTCTAGCAATACTTCCAGGCAGACAGAATTCATTCTCCAACAAATAATCACATAGTTGAAATGCAATCAGTTTGAGTCAGTCAACCCATTTCCTTTCGTGTATGCTTGATTATTATACAAGCACATAAGAATAAAAGTAATTGGAATCATGCAGGTTACAAAAACAGTCTGGGGGCGAATGTGGAGGAACTCCTCTGAGGATGCGAGCTGTAAAAGACAATTACTGCTACGACAAACTGTAATACTGCATGTTAAAGACCCGAAACACAGGAGCTGAGGTGCAGCAGAGATTTCAAAACTTCCCATAAGAGAAAACGTTTTCAGGAGAAAAGTCCAGGAAAAGGGGCTCCCTCTCCATCCTCCCCTGGGGAATCATAACGATTTGCTGAAAGATATTGGCATAAAAGGTGACTCATACTTGGAGAATATTAAAAATCCTTTGTGGCCATCTTTCATTATAGACACAGTGTAGTCGATGCGTCTTTCACTACTACTCAGCAGTGTTTCACAGTGGGACTACAGATGACAGGTGCTTTGTGCCGTGTGGTTTAGTTTCACCGATGTGCAGCATTTTCTCTGTAGCTCTAACTCCCATGTCTCCCTGCCTCCCCTTTCTCTCCCCCTCTGCCTCTCTCCCTGCTGATATGGTGAAAATCAATGGCTCCTCTATTCTGTGGAGGGCCTGATGTCTGCTAATGAAATCCTATCTGCTATGAGTCATCGATCTGATAGCTGCTGGGACAACGACGGGTAGAAGGACCGTCTCTTCAGCATCATTTAGGATCTCTCGCACACACAAACATTGCACACCTTTATGGGCACATCATCAATACATGCAAACATAAATGTGTAAAACCTGAACATTGAAGTCAGTGTACAAATTAAACTGCAAAGTCACGCACAAACACTAAAAGCATAGAGCATTTAATCTGAAAGCATTTCAAGAATATCTGTTAAATCACCGTGCGATTATTACAGTACACTTATCTATTATTCCATTACTTAATTAATACAATCATAACTTACAGTCAGCTCATGTTTAACTTGATACTATTCTATTTTAAACATATCTTTGGAGTTTATGTAATGCAATTTCTTGTTACTTATTGGCCAACATACATTGGCTCAGCCGATATATCGGTACTGTATTGGCCGGAATCTAATGGACAGACTATTTTTCTATTCACTTTGCAGTCAATTCCTAAAGCATTCAAAAGCTATAAAGTATGTGTTTGAAAACATGATAAAAAAACAACAACCTGCAACATCATATGATTGCATACAGTCTGAGTCGTGCAACAACTGTTTCAGAAACTGTCAATCTGTTTCTGAGACCGAGCAGACAACATTTCAGATTTGTCAACCATGACTCACCCACACAGATGCACACATCTAACTATAAAGCGAGGAATCTCTGTCTGTCTGGAGATATGGATCTATGTACTGTATGTACTGTATGTACTGCATGCATGTACTGTATGTACTACATGTAGTGTATGCATGTATGCACGTATGTACTGCATGTACTGCATATACTGTATGCATGAACTGCATGCTTGTACTGCATGTACTGTATGCATGTACTGTATGCATGTACTGCACGTATGTAATGCATGTATGCATGTATTTACTGTATGTACAGTATGCATGTACTGCATGCATGTACTGCATGCATGTACTGCATGCATGTACTGCATGCATGTACTGTATGCATGTACTGCATATACTGTATGCATGAACTGCATGTACTGTATGCTTGTACTGCATGTACTGTATGCATGTACTGTATGCATGTACTACACGTATTTACTGTATGTACTGTATGCATGTACTGCATGCATGTACTGCATGTATGTACTGTATGCATGTACTGCATGTATGTACTGCATGTATGTACTGCATGCACTGTATGTACTGCATGTCTGTACTGCATGTATGTATGTATGTAAGTATAGTTTAATGAATAATAATACATAATTTAATTGTTATATTTATATGAGAGTACAATCTGAATCAGTAACCAGTAACATTTCTGTCAGGTAAATGTAGCAGAACAATTTCCTCTGAAGTAGCAGTAGTATAGATAGTTGAGTTGAATATTTTGTCAATGCTTTGGGAGCTTTTTGTAAGTTATTTAGAGGTACAATGAGTTAGTATAGCAACACAATTCAATATTTTACATCTACACATTCTAATAAATCTAGCTGTTTTTGGGCCCTTTTAGTTGGAGTCACCAGGCAGTATCGAGTGTCACTGAGTGTCACATACACTCAGTTACACGTGTGTTTACACTGAACACACTGAATTCCAAAGTAGTAAAATACTCTTGTATGCAAGAATGCAGAGGGATTTATCTTCAGCTCTTTCACACAAGCCTGAATGTTAACCGGGCCTGCAGTCTAATGTACACAGAGAGTACAGACACGTAAATCCTCACACTCACACAAACAGAATATGTCCATGCAAACAGTATAAGCCTGAAAAACCAGTCACACACAGCTGACGAGACACGTCTACAAATGCTGCGTTTCTCTCTTTAATCACATCCTCAAAAACACTCAGTTCATCCCTCTTTCATGAATCACATTTCTCTTACCCTGAATACCTACATCTCTCGTTTTATCTCTCTCTCTGGAACCTTTCAATCCCTCCCTCATCACTACATCTCTCAACCCAACCAGTATCAATCTAAACGCTGCTAATCTCTTCCTGTAGCTGTGTCTCTGCATCACTGTGCTAGTACATCCTCCGATGATTGAAACTGACATCTGTTTGCACTAGTCTGGCTGGTAGACATTCAGTACAAATACACACGGAGTGCGAGACCCAGACACATCCACAGATAGGGTAAAACAGGGATTTGTCCCACAGACATGGACAAACACAATGCCACTTTTTCTAAAAACCTAGCGCTGAAAGAAAAGGAAACGTAAGGAAGAAGGAAGAGAGGGTCATGAAAACTGAAGCATAAAATGTTTTGATGGCAGCTGTCTATCTTGTATTTCATATCCTATTTTGTTCTTTGCTGCTATATTGTTCTTACTCCTACGGATAAAGTATGAGGTCAGGTTGAAACTACTGTCAGCTTCCAGAATGGAAGAGCAAAGATTTATTCCTAGAGTCAAAAATCAGGATGAAACTATTTTTCTTTTTCTTTTAAAGGATATGCTATTTTCTTCACCCATATTAAAAATGCAATACAGACAAGAAACATTATGGTTTCCAAAATGGGGAGCATAATTATCAATTATCATTCTTTATCATCAGCATTTTGTACACTTCTAATTCCCCCTTATAACCTATTGCAGAAGTCATGCAGTTTCCCTAAGGCTTGCTGAAACGTATTCTGGGACACCAAGGTAATCACTAATTGAAGTATATGACGCAAGTTGAAAGTAAATGGGTACTCCAAAAAAAACACAACAAGGCATCTCATCAGTGCATAAATACTCATAATGATCATGTGTTCTGATGATCATCTCACAAACGAAGAGGGGAAAAGACCACATGAAATTTAATCCATTTAACTGCAATAAGATTTCATGTTCATTTATTAATTAAGTAGAGTCAAAGGAGATTGAGCCAAGCACTAACAGTCAGCTTGGGAGCTGAATACATTATGCAGGGAAGAAGCACATTAATATTATATGGCCAAATAAATCCAACTTCCCTGGGGGGTTTCCCTGCTATCCACCCCTCCTACCATAATATAAGTGACAGTGCTGGAGAAAAAGGTGCATGGAAAGAAAGAACGACAACAGGACATAAAAGATGTTTGGGGAATTAAATGAGTGAAGGACCTTCCTAGGGTAGACCTAGATGCTTCGAAGCTTCGACCGTTTTGTCCAAATGCAGAAACAAAAGTTCAAACTACAGAGATTCCGTTAGAAGCTACATAAGTACTGAGAGCTGAAGGCACAAAGACTTTGAAAAATGTCTTTCTCACAGACATGAGTTGAATCTCACAACACAGTTTGTTTAAGAGGGGTTGTTGCTGTCTGGCAGCGGACAGCGAGACGTGACAGCAAATCAGAAATACATTATTAGAAATAGCCTTTTATAACTGCCATTTGTGATTGTGGTCTTTACATTAAGTACATTCCATATTTGTCAGTTGGGTGTAAACAGAGGAGTGAGCACGACGAACACACGGACGCAGACAGACGGAGAGTACAGAGTACAGAAGACAGCAGAGGAGCAGAATCGCAGAATCGCTTGCCGGGCGCTTCCGGACACCTTCGAGTATTTCTCACTGAAGCTTCGAAGCCAAAAATAATTATATTCTGGACAACCCGAGACATATCAAGAAAGAGAGAACTCAGGTGGAGAGGGAATGATGAGGCAGAAGATGGTGGGAACAGCAGAGGTAGAGTGAACACAGAGATGCCACCAGAGCACTGTGTGATGGTAAATGGGTTTATATAACAACTTGCATGGGCTCACTGATATGAACAAGCTTCTACCTGAACAGCATGGCACAAATTGGCATGAGCAAAGCAATGCATTATTAAACAAATCCACAATGGAGTTGATGTTTTTACCCCTGTACACACAGGAGTGGTGACAGAAATCAGGATGTACCTGAAGTTGCCATTTTGAGCCAAGATGCAAATCCAAACACAGAGGAAGTGTCGCATAAATTCATAACAAAACACAAGAAAATCTAGGACAACAAGTCTACCCCTTTAATAATTTCTTAGTCCCTCTTCGAACCACAAGAGCTGATCAGAGAAAAAAAGCCACATGCGAGGAAGTGACTCAACAAAACACAGGCCTTTCTCTATGATTGTACTGTCCTGTGCCCTCTCCCTCCAGGGCTCTGACACGCATTGCTGCTCTCTGTGCATCTCTTCCAGTCTCACGCTATCCTACTTGGACATTTTAACTCCCTTCATGTCCTTTTCCCCATCTCCACCACTCCTATTTTTCCTTTTTTTTTATCTGCTTCTTCCTGGAAATGACTTTCTCAAGCAGACACTTCACTCTCCCTTTCTATCTCTCAGCTTGTGTCAGCTTCTTTCTCTGCGTGTCTCTCTCTCATTGTCTGTCTCTCCTCTAATTGGTTACTACTCTCCTGGCAGCATTGCTATGGACTCTGTAAAAGAGACTATTATGAAAGCAGCATTTCTGTAATGTGTGTGTGCCTCAGGACTTAGAGAGAGAGATACAGCAAATCCTTGTAATCCTCAAAGTTAGGCTCACATTGGATCTACACTGTGACATGAACACATCATTGTGGTGTGTGTGAAAGGACACACAGATGACGGGTCAGTGAAACAGATAGCACAGCACGATATTCACAAACACATGTTCAAATAAGACTTATCTGTTGTTTCACACAATAACACAACCGCATAAAGATCATCAACTTTTTGATTTGTTCTCTGAATTCTGCTTGTCGAGGGATCCATCAGAGACTTTCATTGCACCTTTCTCGTCATAATTCTTAACGCAAATGCCCCCATGGTGCCATCACAGTGATGACATTACTGTAACAGCAGCAGCCACAAAAAGAAAACAGGATTTTTTTATGATAAGACTAGAGCCTGATCAAATTAGACCATACATCTTTGACAGCAAATCACCTACTGTTTTGACAGCAGGCTCCTCTAATCTCTGCGTGGGCCCTGTCATGATGAAAACAGCATGCCTAGTCTGTCGGTTAGCGGTCTGTGCTACTTCCTGTTTGTTTTTAATGTACTATGTGTAAAATTTTAAATTTAAATAAACCAGTATGGCCACGATGGGAAGATTAGAAGCAACTACTGCATGGGAACAGATTTTTTTAAATGATGAAAACATTTAGTCAAGGACAATTATCTTCTAAATTACGAGTGGTGTACAGATTTACATGGTGAACGCATGATCCCGCCAACGCACACATACCTTCAGCAGTTTAAATAGTTGGAATTATAATTAAATTATTTTTTATGTGAGGAAATTGTGACAAAATAATTTTCTTAAACTGAATCTGATATGTCATTCAAGGAAGCAGTTTCATTACACTGTAAGAAACTGCCACTAGATTACACAAACATGTCTATTTAACTGGATTTGAATCTTGGGCATCATTACATAAGCTTGTGTGTGTGTGTGTGTGTGTGTGTGTGTGTGTGTGTGTGTGTGTGTGGTGAACAAAAACAAGATGGATTGTGAAGGGCTGTTGTGCTGCTGCGTCTATGAATGAATATGGTGTTAGGAAAAGTGTGCACAAGACTGAGCAGATTGATTTCGACTGCTTTCCCCCCCCCCTCTCTCTGGAGTCTCTGTCCCTGCGTGTCTTTTTTTGTGGGAAAGTTCATTTGGGTCTCTGTCAAACTTATTGTCAAGCACAGTCACAATGAACCCATTCTACTGCGACACATTCGACAATGAAGACACACACAAACATGCACTATGATGACTGAACAGACATATACACGCACGCGTTTGAACATCGTCTGATGTCATGTTAGCGTCTCTGCACACTGGCGTTATAATAACATAAATGTGACTCAGACGTGTCACTTCACTCCAGAATACCTACTTACATCAGAAGTAGCCTCGTCTATCACTTCCCCATTACACATATTTCAATTAACACAGAGTCTTGCATTAATTTGTGCAAATCATGCAGACGTTTAATTATTTATTCCACCTAAGGCTGCATGTCTATTTACATAGTTTTTGTTTGGACACACACGTGTAAAACAATCGTGTTATTAAAGCATGCCACTCTTAGTGTGCTCCACTAATGTAGACAATTCTATTAATCACTGCCTGGGGACTACAACAACATACGTCCTGTGTGCCAGTATGTACACAGCTTTTATTAGCTATGAAAAGTGGATGGATAGTCTGTATGGCTCTGTCTATGTAGGATCAGATGATACTAATACCAGCAGAAACACAGACTATGACTCAGGATGAAGAATAAGTGGCAGCAATTGTGAGGGATGGCATGGAGATACAATTCTGCATTTCATATTCAGATGGCGTGCTGCTCTGTTTCACACCATTGTATCATTTTTGCTATGCCACTGAGGGCTGTTTCTGATGCATTAGCCCACATGACTGATGCGTTTGGGCCAATGGCAAGACATTACATTACTCAATTAGGGTCAGCAACAGGGAGCAGCATATCAATCCTTGCAAAGAGGGCTTAAAGAGGAAACTTATACCAATAACAATATTTTCACCAACATAGACAGACCTGTTGCATCATCTTTTATGCTTTTGTGCCCACATCAACCCATCAAAAACCTATTTATTCAGAAATCAATGAAAATGTGCACTCGGGAGCCTCTGCCCAGCTCATAACCAACACAGACATGAGTCAGCCTCACGGTCGTTACCCTGGAAACCATATGGCAGCAGAGTTATTCAAGAGCCTATTGGATGCTGTGGTAAATAGAGCAGAGTTTACCAGAGATATTCTGACTGATTTGATATCACTGATGTTTCTCCAAGGCTTCCCGAAGTTATAGGGTAAAGCTTTTATGTGATTGTGTCTGTTAGGCTAGAAGAGTTGCATGTTAGTAATTATTGTACGATATGGAAATCCTACACTGTAGTCTGACTTTGACTATTTCACATCATTGAGAAGTTATAAATGTTGGTTAAGTGAGTTTGTGTGGCAGAAAAAAAACATCCCTTTAAGAGAACATTTGGAATCCATGACTATAGCCACCAAATGCAATTATTTTGCTCATGCCAGCAGATCTTGAGCAAAAAAAAAAAGAAAAATTGATAATAGTGATGAGTAAATGTTAAACTGTAGTCAAAGTGCCGCCACTACACCCATAAGCAACACACACACACTGGTTACTCTACAGGGATCTCAGCAGCATAATCATGAGGCTTTCGTTTAATCTTAGTTAGAAGAGATGATCTTTTCTGCTGAGATGCTTTTGACAAGCTGAGTCAGTGGATATGACCCTGCATGCATGTAGTCCTTGAGTCGAGCCACATAGACAGGGAATTCTAACCCAATTGAGTTTCTTTTTTAATTGTATCATAGCAAAACCAACATAATTATACTGATTTAAAGTACTATGTGAGAATCCCCCAACCAGGCCATTATCACAAAAGAAAATAATAATCCATTATAATATAAAGTCGGGTAATAGACCATTAAAGGAATGAAGTGGAGCCCACCATATGGCCTTGTGACCTCTCTGCCCTCTACTCTATAGTATTCCAGTCAAGGGTTTATCCAAGTTTCAGCCAGGCAAGCTGTAAGTACAAGGCCACCCAGTGACAATCTGATTCCGACTGCTACTAACTAAAGGATTAACAAGACTACAAGTCTGAAGCCCTGCTAGTGGCCACGAGAAGCTGCAGTGTTCATTACAAGCCACAAAATTGTTGAAGGGAGTCAACAAAACTCTGCAACAACATACTGAAGAAATACTAACAACATACTGATTTTGCTATTCTTAGAGTCTTGTCAGATCCGGGTCTACACTGTTAACAATCTCTTGATGGTAGTGCTACAGGAAATGCCATGGGCTCATTAAAATCCAAAGGGTTTTCCCATTGGGTTCATCACTTCGCTCAGCAAATTTTATAACAATCAAAACATATTTTGTGTTCACAGTTAACAATTTGGCCTGAAGGTGGAACAGAAGGAAGTGTCCAAAATGCTAAATGTTTAGGCTTCAGGGAGCATGAGGAGATGTCTTGGTCGTCCGCCTGTTTCATTTAATGTTGTTTCTTGTGTGCAGGGGGAAGTTCTGGCTTGATGGTGGTGCTAGATGAGAGGTCAGAGTGTCACTAAAAGCATTATTGGACGTTAAGACAGAGTAGTCAGTGATGAGTTTATAAGTGATACACTGCTCTTATACAGATAGAAATGTTATCTATTATACTTCACTTTTGTCTTAATGATGTCTGAGCCTCCTTCTTATAGCTCCTACCCTCAAAGTCTGAAGGGATCAGGAATCCCATGCTGCACCAGTGTGATTACCTTGAGGAGAGCTGAATAAATTACTGATGAAACAACCGCCACACAAGTGCAGGCTCATGCGAGTTAAAAAAATAATAAAAATACTGGAGATTTGCTAAACAGATGTCATTTTAAGTAACAATGTTGCTTGCACAACCACAGATGCAGTAAACCCAGGAAATTCATAGGAAATGATCATGTAAGTATCATTAGACTGTTGTAAATTATAGAGGGAGAGATTCTTTTAAAAAGGAAAACACAGCTCAGAAAAAGTGCTTTTCTGAAAATAATGTCGATGTTTCTTTTATTGGGATTATCATTTGGAGGTCAAAGTTCACCAACAGTTAAATTTAGCACAAAATCCAAAGTTTTTATTTACACAAACTAATAAATGCCTGCCTCTCTCACTTTGAAACAAAAATAACGTAATCACCATGCCTTCTACCCTTTGTGCTACCCAGGGACAACCATGCTGGCCATGACAGGGCTTTAAAAAGCAGAGCTAACCAGGATTAGCATCCAATTTTAACACCTGACTGTAATCCTACCCTCACATAGTACATGCTAAGCCTGTGCTAGCCATGCTAATGGACGGGAAGCGGTTTGCAGACGGTCTATTTTTTCCTTCACAACTGTTACCCAACAACTTGGCTCGTGACTAATACAGTGGGTGAAAGGAGAGCACACTTGCAGAAGAGGGGGAGCAATAGATTAGCTTGTACTTTTGTTTACTGTTAAAGTAAAGTTGGATGATTCTTTATACTAAAAACATTACTTGCAGGTCTGATCAATGAGTTCTGTTACTGCACTATTTTTGTTCAAGTCTGCTTCTCTTATTTTGTATAATGATCCAGCACTGTACATATAATAGAACCATACGCTTTGTATACTGCAACAGAAAACAGATCAAGATTAAAAGGACCTATTAACACTTTTTAGACCCCGCCACTTCCATTATATGTTATTGATCAAAACTGTGCAGAACTAAGCTCTACATACAAGATACACACGCCGTGTCATAAACCAAACACCAGAGGGAAAACACTGAATCACTTTGGGTTGAGCCTTAACTACTGGCTATAGTGTTGTCTGTTTTTAATCACCCCGAGAGATCCAACATATATAATTATCAATTGCGCAGTCAGCATGAGTTTATTAGACATTATTGTGCACGAGGTGGCTGTGTGCTATAAACACAGCTCTGTCCTAACTCTGACAAGAGCAGAATGGGTGTAGCCTTATGTATCATCTAAATTATAACTTACTGAGCAGTTTGTAGTTTGAGTGTGACAAACGGTGATGCTGGTATCAAACACACACAAGGGGCTGTTAATGTATCAGCCGTGATGTACACACGTTCACACAGCAGGCCAGTAAACAGACGTTTATTGATCCTGCATGGGCAGTTAGCATTGGGAATGGACGGTTCAATCATGGTCTCCTACAAATAAGAAATTAATCATGAAGCTAAACAGGTCAACAGAGCAATTTGGTTAGATAAAGTTGTTTCACTGTTTTGTATGGAGGTAAGTGTGTTGTAAGGTGACCTTGAGTGCCATGAAAAGCACCAATAAAAAAAAGTTATTATTATTTTAAAAACGTGCGGTTTAATATGTGGAAGTGATCCATTTGGGCTTTATTTTGTTGTTCATTTATTTCAGTGTTATACGCAAATGTTAGATTCTTCATGGTAAACCAATTTCACGTTAGTGACATAAAATGTCGATGACTGAATTAGCATTTGATTTGTCTTCCTCCACTAGCTGGCATTGTGGTACTAATATTGTTACTTCCAATTCTGTAAAATTTGTCTAAGCAAACATACCGTCACATCACCCTCCATGACATCTTTACAAAAACATGCACCATGTTACAAGCCGGTAGGCTCAGCATGTGAAATAAGAAAAAAAATTAATATGATTTTTTGTCTGCAGATTATATGAAAATGATTGCTGAAAATTACCAAATCCAAACTGCAAGAAACTAACCCTAACCCTAACTAACTATCTAAGAGATGTCACTTTAAAATCAATACACAGTATCGTTTCTGACTTATCCTTGCTACTATGTTGCTATGAAACAAAATTGTTCTATTGCTGTGAAAACACATCCTTCAAAACATATGTATTTATTGAAGTTTCTGAACCAAACCTGAAGTTTACAAGACTACATTTGAACACATCATGATAATCTTATCATTTACATTTGCCCAGTACTAATTTTTGCTGAATAGAGCTTGAAGCCCCTCCTAATACAACTCTATAGAATCTTAGTTCACCGGCTTCTAACAGCTAACGTTAACTAGCTTTCCTCCTGCCGATTTCAACATGGATTTGTTGTTCACGACGTAGCATTATCAGGGAACAAATAGAGTCCTTGGACATATCGATATTGAGTTTACTGCATCCCAAAAAAGTTTTCAATCCAGTTTTATTTTGGTTTGGCTTTGAGACATTGGGAGATAAGTGTGTCTTTCAGTAATATAGATGGCATTGTTATTGTGCAACTGCACCCCGTGGGGATCCAGTATTTTCAGCAATTGCCTCATTGTTTCTTGAGTCACCACATAGCCAACCTGAAAGCCTTTCAGATGCATCATTTTATATCCATGAGGCACGCCATCTCAGATCAACTGATCGTGGAGAAACAGCACGATGTCCACCAGATCAAAATGAGCTTTATGTCCGAACAACTGGAAAGTTCTGAGATGCCTGCACAAAGTCGACAGACTCATAACAATATCATTTAAACTACTTGAAAACATTCATCTTTAATGTCTCAAAACCAAACCAAAATAAAACTGGATTAAAACTAAACATGCAGGACATGTTCCATGAAAACAAGCGCTCAAGTGCTTCTCTTAGGATTTGAAGTATCTTGTTTCAATTCAGAAAAACAGAGCAAAACATTTCTTTCCTATGAATGTGTTTATATTCTGAGATAATAATCTAGTTAATCCAGAAACAGGGCAAAGTGAACAAATTAAACTACCGTAGGCTTGAGTGACAACAATGGTCTAGCTTTTTTAGAGCATGGACAAAAAAACAACCACTTTTAGGAAATGTACTTACAGTAGCTGCAGGTGGTAAATATTGTAAGCAATAGTGACCTACACATATGTCTTCATGTTGCCTATGTAGCATGGACTATAGAATCTTACATAATCCAAGGTTGTTTCAGTAAGAGTAAACATATTTAGGTTGTTCTGGTCAAACAAATAGCAAGTGGTTGTTGATATAAGATACCTGAACAATATGAAAGACAAGGGAAAAAAGATATCATATGAAACAGATGGAAGGAAGGAGGCTTTCGTGTGCCAGCTGCAGAGCTGTGGGGATTCATCCCTCCATCACTGTCCTTCCCACTGATGATGTCATGAATTAAAGGGACATGAATCTAAAACAATCTCTCTTTTTCTTCACTACACACAACCCAACAGAGATGGATCACTCCAACCTTGGGAGGGTACAAATGTACGCATGCACCCACCCGTACAGATATGCAATCCACACGAGAGTTCTGAGTAAAAATGGCAATGTAGTGTGAGCAGATACACAGCAGAGTCATACTGTGAGTGTGTACGCGTGTGTCAGTGCATGTGTTTCAGAGAACACCATACAAAGAGAATTTATACAAGTGAGCCAGCTGGGCACATAAGCCGTCCTGCACAATAAATCCAAATAATCCTTTACGATTGGAAGCGGGAAAAGGGGGTGGGGGTGAGGGGGTACTCAGACATATGCACACACACAAACACTCACAAAAGGTACACACGGTTCAATTAGCCTCGCCATTGTGCCGCTGTGGTAGACATTCAGTGGCTGTGCCCTTTTCCTAAGAATAACATGCAAGTCACCGGAATGTATGCACTCAAAATAGCAGGGCAGCTTATGACATTTGAACCTCCCAAACACACACACACACACACACACACACACACACACTCACACACTCACACACTCACACACACACACACCAGCAGAGGAAGCACTGTAGGACAAGGACATAAAGGGGATTACCCTGAATAACAACAGAAAAGGGGACAGCATAATAAAAAAAATATTAATCTCACCTTCCATCATGGTTGCAGATTTGCATTCCTCTATCTCCAAGGAGCCTGAAATGAACGCAGGAGGCGTGGGGAGGGGGAGAAGAGAAGAAGCCCCCGGTTACCAGAGAGATACAGCAGAATTGATGGGCAGCAGAGCAGCCGTGTGCATGTGGCTAACGCCCTGGCTAACTGTGAGCCTCCAACACCCCCAGACGTTGCCTGTCAACTAACCCAGGAGGGAGAGAGAGAGAGAAGCAGAGAGAGATAGAAAGAGAGAGAGAGAGGAGGGGTAGGGGCCTGGCCGGGCGAGCTGCCGATCAGAGCTGGGGCTTAAGCCATGGATGCTGCTGCTGCCTCTGCTGCTGCTGCTGCTGCTACTGCGGCTCTAACCTACACATACAGCCGAGGATGCTGAGAGGTGGGGGGAAAGGCTAACTGGAGGAAAAAAAATAAATAAAAGAGAGGGAGAGAAGGAGGGAGGGAGGAGGAGAGACTGAGAGAGAGGGAGGGTTATGTGTGTGTATGTGTGTAGGGCAGGGGGGCTGGTCGTGTTGAGGAGGGGCGGAGGCAGTTTTCTGAGGTCAGAGATGGCCTCAGCCAATCCCTGTTGCTCTTTGTGGAGTCACATGGCTTACAGCTTGAATCTCCTGACACCATGGCCCAAGAGAACTCTACATTAGTAACTGCTCTTACTTGACAAACACTTGTGAGCAAACACTAAATACACAGACACACACACACACACACACACACACACACACACACACACGTTTACACGTCCAAATAGAGGCACAGAAAAAGCCACCACACAGGTTCAGAGTAAATACAGAGGGTACACATATCCACTGAAAACACACATACACACACAAATGCACTCCTCCCCTACACCCTACCTTATGTCAGTGCAGTGTGCCGAGCCTGCCCTGCGGTGAGTGACATTAATTATTGGCTTGCGATCGCAGAGAGTATAACGTGCAGGTGTGAGCCAAGCGACAACCCATGTTGAGGACACACACATACACTGACTCTATAACAAACACACCGCTGCACAAAATATTTGCCCTGCACCCTCCTGCACAGTCACTATTCCTGTAATAGCCGCTTGTGTGTGGCTGCCTGTGTCCCGCCCTCCTTGGAATAAGGTGTGGTTTCACTCTGCGCTCTCTTTCTCTCCTCCTCTCCCACTTCCCTCCCACCTTCCCCTCTCTCTGCCAGTCTGTTTCACTCCGCTGCCTTTTTCTGTCTCTGTGCTTCCCCACTGCAAAGGGACCAGGATCGATCAGCGTGACGTCATGGCAACGCAGGCTACAGCTGCAACCAATGAGCAGGAAGGGCCGGTGACAGAACAGCCCCCGGAGAGGGGTGTGCTGTGTGTGTGTGTGTGTGTGTGTGTGTGTGTGTGTGTGTGTGTGTGTGTGTGTGTGTGTGTGTGTGTATTTTCTATGAGAGGGTGCAGAGAGAGAAAGAAAGGGGGGGGGGGGGTTTATGTGGAGAAACCAAAGAGCAGAGGAGACTGACAATTAGGCAAACCTACAAAACAACAACAACAACAACAACAACAACAACAACAACAATTGAACCACTGAAGTGATACTTTTCCAGAAAAGAAAAAAAAACAGTATTACTATTATTTCTAGGAATATTACTTAGTATGTGGTAGTAGATAGTATAAATGACTAAACTGGAAACTTTATCATGTATACTTCATAGCTTACTCTATGAGCTATATACTTGATACTGATACACAATATGAAATACTACTGTGACTACAAGGTACGATTAAATAAAGAATAAAAGCTGAAGCAGTACCAAAAATCTAAGTAATAATGATAATAATTTAAGAAAAAACTTAAACTTCACTACTGGTTCATATGGACTTTCTGTGTCCTCTGTTTCGATCTGCGCATTTCTTTCTTATGGAAATTGAGATTGGGGATGCATCACTAGGAAATCGTTATTCATAGCTGTGACTTTTCAGACATGTCAAAAGTTGGGTGATTACTCCTATGTAAACTAAGTAATTAGTGGATATCAGGCTGTGCCTCATAAATCTACTTAGCCAGGCAGAGTGTATGGGTGCTCACATAGATGACTTTGTATACGAACATGCATTTATGAATGTATTCTGTATATACTGTGTGTCTATGGCAAATCCTAGTCAGTGGCAACTAATTTCCTTCAGAGGGTCAAATCAGTATCCTTTTCTCCTGTTTGTCCGTCCGTCCATCCATCTGTAGACATGCTTTAAGAGCCAGCCAAGTGCCTCTCCCTGCCCAGACATGCTTAAACCCATGTGATGGTGACTCCCTCCCTCCAAATCTCTTTCTCTCATTTATCACTTCTTCTCTTTTCATTAACTGATTTCTCCCTTGTCCCTGTTTGTTACCCCCTTATTTTTCACAAGCTGCCTCTATGTGGTTCATTCTGTCACTTGCCTCCTCCCTCCTTTCCTCCCTCTGTCCCCTTGCCCATCTCCTTTACCACCCAGCAGATGCTCCCCAAAATCAGGGTCCTTCCCCTCCCACCCTGCCCCCAGCATTAACTCCCTTCCCCCTTCATCCTTGTTTCTCCCCCTTCACTCCAAAGCTGTATTTTGTGACTTCCCTGGCCATCTCACCTTTTGCTGCCTCCCATTTCTTTTGTTTTCTTATCTACCTCATCTTTCTGTCCACATCTCTATTTCTCTTCTACATTTACTCCTCTTCTCTGACCTCGGCTCACTCCTTTGGCTGTGAGACAACACACATCTTCTCCTGCACTGCCATCTTGTGTTCACTGAGGTTCATGAGCGATATCGACCATAGTGCTGGTGTTGAAGTCTTATTACTGCTGTGGGGGGGAATACATTGTGTATTTGCTCAGCGTACCCTGATAGCAGCAATATATTGTAGTGGGCATGTCTGTGGCAAGTAGGCTGATATTTGGCCATACAAATAAAAAGATATGTATAGTGAAATTCTGCCATACCAGCTAGTGGAGGAGTGTCAAATAAGGGAGGAGGAAGGGAGGGGGATTTGCTAAATAAAGCCTAATGCCCTATAAGCTCTGTTTTGGAGCTGCAGGAGTTTGAGCAGCCTGAATAAATAACACACTTGTGTCATTTACTATTGAGAGGATTAGACAATCACACCCATGCTATAAGTTTGCATTTTTCTGCATAATATCCTTAAAAAAAAAAGAAAAAAAGTATACATTTCATTCACATGCATACCAATAGTGTCCAAATTGCAAAAATGGAATCATGTTTTTAAAATACTGCAAAATGCCTCCACTGACACAATAGTGACAAAAAAAACTGAACATATGGCATCATGAAGGTTGTGCTGCAACTTAATTGTTTTTATTATTTATAAATAAAAATATATTTTTTAAATGGGCAGAAGCTCTAAAACTATAAATCAACATGTGTCTCTATTGTCACTTAGTGAAAATTAACTCTAACTTTACAATGTTACTGTAACAGAGTGACCTCGGCAAATATCTAAATGACTTTGGAGCATAATGAAAGAAGAAAAAATACTGTGCTTTAGGGAAATTAGTAAAGTGTGTTTCAATATCATGGGAATAAATCCATCGGTTTGTCTTTATCTTGCTATGTAGCTTTCTGTATCTAGTCCTTCGTCTCTTACAACTTCTGTCTGACTTTGCCTCTTTTACTAACTAAGTGACATTACCAGAGTGTTCCCTGATGCTCCTTCTGAGAAGACCCACTGCACAGTGAACATGCAAATACACAGCGTACACGCAAACAAACACGTCCATATGCACATGTTATGACTATGTAATCAGTAAGGTCAACATAAAAATTAAGGTTAATAGTTACATATAGCACACACTTACTACTATAGCAAAAGTACATACATTCACAACAAGACAAACACAGCCAATCAAACCCCCTCATAATATATATAAAAAAAAGTGACCTGTCGCTTATTCTCTGGTACGATCACAATCCGCATTTTAGTTAGTTACTTTACTGTACTGACAGGTCGAGAAAAAAGCTTTTGACTAATGTACCTGTAACAATCCGAAACCAGCTGGTGAAAAACTCCTCAGCCATTTAAAGCTCTCTCCATGGATCCCCTTGTTCTCACCCCAGCCAGACAGAGAGTAGACGAACGGAGGACAGAGATGATTCGCTGGAAAAGATAAGAGGGAGACGAGAATGAGGAGTAACCAAGGACTTTGCCAGACTGAGCTGTTCACATGACATGCACGTACGCTGATGCCGACAACAGCACATAGAGCAAATTAACAACTGAAAGTGTACTGACGAAGGCGTACACACGACTATACAGGAACACAACCTGTGGAGAATATTAATGTGGCACAGTAGGATAGACAAGTCGGGCAGTGAAGGTCAACATGTCCTTTACTGCCAACCACACACACACACACACACACACATGTATGTATGTACAGATGTTAAATGTTGTTACCCTGACGTGCAGACGTTGATACAGCTACTAGGCTACTTCAATATATATCACACTAATTCATAACGCAAGTTAGACATTATGATGCTCCGGACCTTTGCTTGTGGAAATTTTTCTCAAACTGGACCTCTTAGAATCTTAGTTGAATACCCCTGCACTACACCTCTCCAACCCCTCCACCTCTGATCCACTTCTACAGCTGCACTCAGTTTTCCTTTTTCAAAATCAGTACAGTGACAGTAAAAGATAGTTTTTCACAGGCATCAGTAGTTCAACAAAGACACACACATGTTCACTAAACACAGTGAAAATAGGAATCCAAGCCATTATCGTTTTGATCACATTCACACTGACTGCAATACTAATCCCAGTTTAAGTTATGACGGTCTCTGGTGGTACAGGTCGGCTATAATAATTTAACGTTAAATTATAAGCTTGATGCCTGCAGTGACACCATCGACATTTCGCTTCATTGTCACATTCAAGCACTTTGCGACACGTTCTCTCGTCTTTATCTCGGTAAAAAAACTCCCTCCTAAGAGCAGTGTGGTCTCTGTGGCATTTAGACAGACACCTACTATTCAGAAATAGACTATGGGCAAGGATGCTCTTATTTTCGGCCCATTTCATATACCTCCCAGATGGCAGAAACGTGTAAAAGGTGAGCCTGTTTATATCAAAAGCAGCAAATGCAAAATAAAAAGCAAATCTTCTTCTCTATCCACATCCCATCTACCTCTCTTGTTTCCTCTCTCTCCCACCCTCTACCTTGCATGAGTCTCTATATAACCCCACCCCACCCATACACCCATCTACCCGCAAAAACCCTCCACCTCACTCCCTCTGACCTACTTTCTCTCCACCTTTGCTCAGGTCTTTCGCCTGTGGGGTGCAGTGTTGCACTAGTCTGGCTATTTTTCAGCAATGTCTCTCTGCAACAGTTTTTTTTTTACCAGCAACACAAACCGCAAGACAAATTCAAATGGGTCATCACTCTGTTACTGTATGAATGCAGTTAAGAATGGAAAGCTGCATTTTGCAGCAAACTGCCATTATCATCTGACAAGTAGGGAACCATTGAGAGTAGGAGGATGAGGTACGGTGATGCCACTACTACATTCATCAAATGTGTTCTAGTTACATCCACAATCTCCCAATAAAAATAAAAATAGCAATCTTGCACAAACGGTACTCTTGCCTTTGCACCAGTAACGGCTCCTGCTGAAAATGGTTGTTTAATTGATTAGACAGATCAGCAAACAAATAAATTAAGCTTTCCGAATGGTTAGACAAAATAAGAGTCTGGATACATCAGGTTAGACTCTTGGAATGACCAAACAATTCATGATTAAAATAATTAAAAGATTAGTCATTTTATCATCATGCGGGCGATCAGCACATGGCTCTTCAGATAGAAAGTTAAACAAAGGGAGGGGGATACTTCATAGTGTGCCTGGATGCAAAACTTGAGTCACCTTTACACTTTGTAAGAAAAGACAAAAGCTGAAACCGATCCAATGAGGTTTTATCTCTTGCCACAGTTACTGAGCTGAGTGGGTTGATGACCCTAATTCAGCGCTGGGGAAGCCCAGTGGCACATGACTATGTAGCGTGATGTCAACCAAGCCAACAGGACGAGAGAGGGGCGACTCTTCTCCTGCTCTCAAACCATCATCATGTTCACTGACACAGCAGCAAGCAGTAAATATGTTTTCATTCATGCACTTCTTTTATGTTTTGCCACCTTTTACTACACTCTGGCTAATAAAGTATAAATGGTCTCACTTTAACAAATTATTAGATTTATGATAAATCAACATTGTGTCCCAACTGGGTTTTAATCATCATTACTTTTTCTTGAAGAATCTTTTTACATTGATGCCATATTTTCTTTGTCAACTAAAAAGGTACCCTTACATGTGACATCCATGTAACTTTTTACATACCTAGAGTACTCCACCCAAACTTTGAGGTATGTCAACAGCTTTTTCAGATATGATGTCTCTCAGTAAACATCATCTCTATACTGGGACTTCCCCTGGTCTCATGTTGGAACTGTCACGTCTCATGTCCCAAGGCCCCGTGCCATTTCCTGCACACTGCAGAAGCAACATCCTTGCTCTAACTCACCCCCACCCCCAAAGTGCCCTGATGAAGGATGATGATTAAGCAGCCGTCATTTAATGTAGACAGACAAACAGCCACCCACAGATTAGCAAGCAGTGAGTGCAGTCAAACCAAAACAACTCACTTTCCACTCAGCGGCAGGGGAAGGCATGCAGGGCGATAAGGCGCGGTAGTGGCGATGGCTGGGTGCCATGTCGAGTGCCTACGTGCCATCCAGCCACTCATGATACTCTGTCTCTTAGTACTCAGACAGACACACAGTTCTCTGTCGCTAACCAACTTGCTGCTCTGCCCAGGGGGCCAGGCACATACAGTACATACACACTACATCAAGCAGCAAGGTTTTCTGTGTAGTTAGCACCCATTTCCTTATTACTGATGCTGAGGAGGCTGACTGCTAGCTTCTAGGTGGATTTGGATTGTTCAGTGCGATGCTACTGGGGATATTATTTTGATTCGTAGCTTTAGAGATGGGAGTTGGAAGGAACTATCTGGGATTGCTGCTGCAGGTCAAGTCATCATCAGTGTATTAGCCAGTTAGCCAAGTGTCATAGGTATGTAGATAGAGATAGATACTTTATTCTTCCCGAGGGAAATTTAGGTAGAAGTTGGTCACCAGGGTTTCAGCCAGTGTATTGTAAGCCCGTCTGGCCATAGTTGACTGCCAACCAGGCCTAGGAATCTTTTTTTTAAATCTATTTTTAAGATGTTTATTAAATTAAAGTAATAACTCAGTTTTGTGTTTAATGCTAGCAAGTGCGGTTGAGAGACAGAGCGAGAGACAGAGCGAGAGACAGAGCGAGCGAGAGCGAGAGAGAAATTATTTTATTAAAACTGCCATCATCACTGCAATCATCTCCGTTTAGTCTACGGTAAAGTGTTGAGTGATGTGTGCGGTCGGTCAGTCGAGGGAGTGAAAGAGCAAGGGAGCGAGCGTGTGTATGCAGTGAATATGAAGTAAGCCGTTACATAGCTGTGCAGTGTCCATCCATCCATCCATCGTCTACCGCTTATCCGGGATCGGGTCGCGGGGGCAGCAGCTCCAGTAAGGAACCCCAATCTTCCCTTCTCCGGGCCACATCCTCCAGCTCCGACTGGGGGATCCTGAGGCGTTCCCAGGCCAGTGAGGAGATATAATCTCTCCACCGAGTCCTGGGTCTCCTCCCAGCTGGACGTGCCTGGAACACCTCCCTAGGGAGGCGCCCAGGTGGCATCCTTACTAGATGCCCGAACCACCTCAACGTAAAGGAGCAGCGGCTCTACTCCGAGTCTCTCACGGATGGCTGAGCTTCTCACCCTATCTCTAAGGGAGACGCCAGCCACCCGTCTGAGAAAACCCATTTCGGCCGCTTGTACCCGTGATCTCGTTCTTTCGGTCATGACCCAGCCTTCATGACCATAGGTGAGGGTAGGAACGAAGATCGACCGGTAGATTGAGAGCTTTGCCTTCTGGCTCAGCTCTCTTTTCGTCACAACGGTGCGGTAAAGTGACTGTAATACCGCCCCCGCTGATCCGATTCTCCGGCTGTGCAGTGTGTGTACAGTTAATTTGTTGGTGAATAAATGCCAAAACTCCTCAAGACCACCTGCTGATAAAAGTGAAGGGGTTTTGGTTAGCACCCCCCAATCCGACAAAGGCGCCGGGCCTAACAGCATTTTTGGCGGAAACCCTGGGTCACATTGGAAGATATTCAGTCAGGCTTTGTACCAGCAACCCAAAAAATAGTTAAAAGTGGTCAGATCAGTACAAAATAAAAAGCAACTTGTGGACACTTTAAAACTTTAAATTATAGTCTTGTATGACTTAATTTCCTATTGCCTCCCTACCTTTTAGTCAACCTGGACTACTCTATGACCCCAAACCCCATCCAGAGTCAACACCCTGTTACAAGCCCCCACTAAGAACCAAGTCCTCCCCTCCAGCCTCAGAACAGGGGATGGAAAAGATGAGCTCATCCCTCTGATACTGGGCCGGTCTGGTCTGTGGTCTCTAATAGTCTCCAGGATGTCAACACCGGTCCAATAAGTCCCTCTTACTCACACCAATTACCATTTCCACACAGGGCCCAAGCCTAAATAAACAGAGTCCAAACGTGCTATACAATCAGCTTATATCTATAAACAGTGGAGAAGTTTAAATTAGGCCACTCCCAAGAGTACCGGCCTTTGCTTGGACAGCATGGCTGGGATGACAGAATGGAGCCAGATGAACTCATTGCCGGGAGTTTCAAAGGAGTATTTTAAAGACAACACAAATAGCTAAGACATGATTTCGACACTCCCTAATAGCTTTGATTTGATTTAGGAAGTTTGGCTTTGTTTAACCAGTAAATGACCCCTATACAGAAGACGATGAACTAAAAGACTCTTCTGCCTAAAGCTAAGGTGGGAACAGAAAACCCCATAGCTGAATAACTTATGAAAAAAAAGGAAAAACTTGCCTACACTTGCTTACTGGCTCACTCTGTGTTGGCTGGACACCCACAAGAAGGTTGCCAATACAGGTTATATGCGTGCGTGTGCGTGCGTGTGCTGTGACGTGCCGGTAGGGTCCCAGATAGGCCTCCCAATGACGCATTTAATACTGAATCCATAATTCATGATACATCCTAAAATAGAAGTGCAGTTTTTTAAGATCTGCTCTATCTGACAGTAGTGAGAACAATGAACATGCCTCTGACATACTATAGTAGGTCATGAGGAAGACTCAAGTCATGATGTAGGAGGTACGAGTTGTCATACTAATGTTCAAAAAATGATCAAAATGGATATCATGGTTCACCAGTTCCTGCTCTCCCTCTTTTCACAGGCATTTTAACTAAATGTAGGCAGAGAATCCGACTAGGAACAACACAATGGACTAACCACACTTCCTGAGTCAGGAGGGGAGAGGATCAGTGCAGCAGGGATCTTCTGCTGTGGTGCAAAATATGCAAAAGTGTGTTTTTGCATGTGTGAGTGTAATGGTTGGGAGTGGATGGGCAATCCAGGATGTATAAAGCGATTCTTTGAGCATATTTCAGCTCAGTTTCTACTGTAATTTCATTAGATGGGTAACCCTTAGTGCCTCACTAAAGCTGAGCTCAATGAATCAATATGCGACTACTCCCAGAATAGCCCCATAATAGTAGATGGTTTTGAGATGCCATTGCCACTCTCATAACTTGTACCTCTGAGTTCTACTAATCATTATTTTTATTAATTTATTCAATTCATTCATTGCTTAATCTAAAAAGAAAGTCAGAAAACACTTCAACAATGACTACTAAAAGCACCAAGCTGACAAAGTAGTTGTTATATCCAAACAATGGTTGCTTTGGAAACAGAGAATACATTATCCCTGGTTATGATATTAAGACAAAGGCCTATTTAAAAAAGGTGGAGTCTGTAATTCTAAACCAATACACTTTTTACTGAATTCAGCGAATATCTCCTCCTAATAATTAAGATACAGAACAAGCTTAAATTATGCATTTATGAACGGCATGGAGTAATAAGATGAACAGGGACATCATACTTGCAGTCATTTTTCAAATGATGAAAAATATATTAGTTAATGTGACCTCCGTTACTCATGAATATTTGTGTGTGTGTGTGTGTGTGTGTGTGTGTGTGTGTGTGTGTGCGTGTGTGTGTGGGGAGCGAAGCCCCGCCCTTCGCAAAACACAGTGGAGGAGAGAATGTGAATGCGCAAAGTAAACACTGAAACGTGCACATAAAATAGATAAACATAAGCGTTTAGTTGTATTTAATAAAAGAGCACCTGTTCAATGTGAAAAGTGAGTTGTGAATATATATATATATATATATATATATATATATATATATATAAAAAAACACTTTGAATTTCGGGAGGGGGGGGCACGCAACAGTTGGGGAAACACTGCTGTGATAGACTTAACATACAGTATCAGTCGGTCATGTTCCACTGTGAACTCTCTTGGAAGTTGGTACAATACGTATTATGATACAAGGGTTATGATTCAATAAATTGCGATGTATACAATACTGTGAGTACGGTGAATTATTGCAATGTTGTTTTATCAAACAATTGTATGCAACAATATCTGTGAAAAGTGGCATCTGGATTTGCATTTATCGCAGTCCCTGTAACTCGCAACATCACAACATACTTTAAGAGGGCACATTTATTGAGAGGACGCATATCTTTGCAAATGAAATAAAGTATTGACTGAGTTAATCACTAAAAGCAATATCGCGATACGATACTGTATCAATACTTGGTAGTGTAGACTGCATTGTGCCTTCTGGTCTGTGCTATGTTGATACTAAGAGGTGTCCTGTGGACCCATTTTGGAGTGCGTGTATGTAGGGCATGCCCACATATGCGCACACACACACAAAATATTGGAGCTGACACATCAAAGGCCTTCCCACCATGCTGGAGCTGACTCTTTGCCAGACTGCAGCAGCAGCAGATGATGATATAAGCTACAAATATACGTCAAAACAAACACTCCATGCACATACATGCAGAAGCACTTCTACCCAGAAGGCACAGCATGCCTTGCTGTTAATTACTCATCGCTTCATCATTTGTTTCACACCATCTCCTCAATGTCACATTATAAAGCATATCTTGGCTCATCCACGCTTCACAGCTCTACACAGGAAACAGAGTATAGAAACTTTCCCAGGCTGAATTCCCAGGCAAAGTTCACCTAAAAGTGAAACCTCATTCTTCCCTCATCACTCTCAGGCTTGGCAATCCCAGCTCTCCCCCACAGATTTTCCCACATATCACAAACCTCTACTTGAACTTACACACGTGCAGGATATAATAGTTGTTCCAACAAGATACCCATAAAGCCCAGAGCTACATCTAATATCGGCACTGAGCTTTTGTTTATGGAAAACTGTAAAATGTCTTCTGGATAGGTCCACAATTGTATTGTCTGTCTTGACACAATTGTATGGGGTAAACGTGCACTAAACACACTGCAACTTTACAAGATATCTACTTGATTTGTCTGACCGAGTGCTGAAGCCTCATTAACTTCAGATAAACTGTTGAATGTATTTTTGCAGGTGGCTTGTGGATATTTTATTAAAAATGCATTATTAGGAAGCTAGTAAGAAGGAAGGAATGACTGCAGCACAACAACAACAATGTTGCAATGTCCATATGGGCATGTGATTATTGTTTGAAGACAGAATTTCCTCATTTAAAAAAAATGTGTTTGACTAAATACAAAACTCAATACAAAAGTATCTGACCATATAAATGCGATCAACACACATGTTTAAGCAAAATCTGCTATTCGAGAGTAAACATGCATGTGCTGAACACGACTCAGCGTGCAGTAATCACACTGTGGCTGGTCTATGCCAGGACCACCACTGATACAGGAAGGAAATGTTGGAATGGAGGCCAGACCCAGAACGTGTAGCTCCATGTGAATCATCACATGCCACAACACATGTTCGATTTAACAAAATTAAGAACTATAGTTTGATTGGACACAAACATCACATGCTAATGTCGCACAGTCTTGCCTCTGATATTTTTGATTCAACCCTCCCCAGGCTTCAACGCCACAGTTCTTAGAAAATATACTCAGTGTAATAAATCAAACTGATTATTAATTTTTACAAACAAATGGTGCCAAACCACATCAGGCATTTAGCTTTGCAAATCAACCTGAATGAATTGACTCAATTACGCCAAAAAACACAATTACTCAGCTGTTTCAGATGACAAAAGCTGTTGAGTTTCATATCCCCTTCTCCTCTATGCCTACTACTCCTATCCTTAGTTGCACGTGCTGGATTACAACATTGCGTAATACACTAGCTGCTTCATTGTGCAGTATTGTCATTGTGCCTCAAAAGCACTCCCTTAACTTTCATAAAACCCTGAAGACTGATCAGAAAACAATGTTTTACATTTGTAATCCACAAATGGAAAGAAGATTTGAAATAATAACCTGTAACTTATGTTCAGTGTTGTAATCAGCATCCACAACGATCTACTATAAGTCTTTTGATCTCACATACGTCCCAGCAACAAGTGAAAACTGTGTTGAATATATATGTGCGGTCATAAATTCAGGGCAACATGTTCTGGCAAACACATGTTTAGTCTTCCTGGTCTTGCAACCAAGGTCAATTTCCTGAATAACAGCTCTTACTCATGAGCTCAGATGAAGTGGCAGCAGCATGTAGCAGAGTTTTTTTTGTATTCATTACTCAGACAACTATGATAAAGGATTATCCCAATTTACCAGAGAAATGCCAGTTTCCTGTTTCATTTGGATGTGAGCTATTCTGCACATGGTCTCCATGGATACGGAAACATTGCTTACGTCCACAAAATACACTGACAACTATACTATATGTTAACTATGATATCATTTACCATAAATAATTGAACTTTCAATGTTCGGATGTGCTCAAATTAATAAAGCTGGAAAATAGTGACAGAGCCACAGTAAATACCCACACAACAAAAGGTGTTAGCCCTAAAATTAGCTAGCTAACCCATGAGATATTTCTGGAGTGTTCCTCCAGTCTTGTTAATTCTCACTTCTTACTCACACTATGTTTTTGCCATAATGTATCACTGCTGTATTTGTAGCTGGCGAGATTTTACCTGAGCTGTTAATACACCTGCGCATTATTTTACACCGTAAAAGTGTTTTCCTTTGAATAAACGTAAGGCAAAGCTTTTGAGATACAATATAGTAAGCAGTTAAAATAAAGTTCAAACTAAATTCATGAAGGCAGTGTCAAGCGCCAGTTTGGACCTCTCACAACGGCCGTTCTCTCATTTAACAGTTAACGGTTAGCTACACCGATGTTTACATTTGAGTCCCAGAGCTAGCTAACTGTTAGCTCCGTTTCTCTCAAAGATAAAAACATCACTTACCGCTAATGGACACCTTTTTGATTCTTCAAAAGTGACATATATATGTTCAGGTGAAACCAAATATAGTATATCTTCCGCAGAATTAAGACAATTATAAAACACTTTACAAACGTGCGATTGTTCAGTTGAAGATGGACGATGGAAGTGACATACCTGTTATCCGCTGACTTGCTCGCTCAACAAAAACTGAACGTTTTATTATCGGGTCAATGTATAAGTCGATAAACAGTGTGGTCCCATAATTATTCTTAAATGTTTGTTTTTTTTAATATATATATATTTTGTATCCGTCTACGACTGAATAAGCAAGCAGATGTGTCACTTCCGGCTACCTGAAACGTTTGGCTGTGATCATGTGTTTGGAAACTTCTAATCTTCTTTATGTTGCAGTATAATTAAATATTTACGTCACAATTGGATGAATAATTTTGTAAATCTGGAAATTTCCCCTTAAATACTGATAACTTTAAATTGTGTCTTAAACATTGATACAATGATTATGTAACCTAAGGGACCGTGTCCAGATAACATTGAATTATAATATTTCAGCATGTAATATATCCAAGAAGGACACAACTCCTTGAACCATAATGTTACATAAGCGGTATTATTTTGCGGGTTATTTATTAGACTGTTAAACTAACATTAATAACAACCATCTTGCTGCAGAATAAAAGCCATGTGTTGTTAGGTCGTGTTTTACTGATTGGGCTGATTCATATACTTGACCAGCCTCTCACTCACCCAACTCCTTGGATAATAATTTATAAAAAAAAGGCAATAAGTCAGTCCAAAGTAATTTCCTCCAGAAAACCACAACAGTCTGATGTGCAGCCCAATAGTGTTAGGAAGTGCAGACCACTATTACTCAGTGCCAGAGGCACTTGGAGTGATTATTCACTGTTTTGCAAGAACAATAAGAGAGTTATCTTTTGAATGAGACCAAAATTATGCAGCTGGTGCAAATGGTTGAAGAGCAGTTTTCAATTTACTTTGGGTATGTCGTTTGTAGGTATTTTCGGGTAAATGCGCCCACCTTCTAAGAGCAAGGACGCCCCTCCCTGTTAATTTTCCCAAATGTTTAATAGCGTATGAGACCAAACTTGGCCCAAGAGCATGCAAACTTTACCTGATCCGCATGACGATCCTCTTCTTTAAACAGTTCGCAGAAAGGTTGTTTGGTTTGCAAAGTATACAGTATTTTTTGAATGGTGCGTATCCAACTGCAAGTAACTGTTTTGTTCGGTACTCTTGGCATGCATGTTTGACTATATGCCTAGAGGCGATGGGTATGTGTGGGAATGTGTTTGTGAGAGGGGACCTGCTGGGGCTATTGGCAAATGTGTTCACTATTTCTCCTGTACAAAAAGGACTTTAGAAACTCCAAAAATCAATCAAGGAACATGTGAAGTGCACATTTAGATTTGATCTATTTCCTCCATAAGAAATATACATCTTATGAATATAAGACTGATGAGATCTATAATATACAGCAAGCAAAGATTACTTTCTTCATCTTCAGGTAATTTTATTGATTAATTAAACACTTTGAAACACAGTGTCAGAAAACAGTAAAAATTTGACATCCTAATTTCCCAGGGCCCCACATGAAGTAGTTAAACTGCTTGTTTTGTACAAATATATTAAATTTACTATTATGGAAGGCTAAGAAAATCAACAGTTTTTCACATATGAGATGCTTGAACCATTACATTTTTGTAAATGTTGCTTTAAAAAATGACTTTTATTGATATAGCAACATTGTTGCAGATTAATTTTCTGTCAATCAACTTAATTAAGTAATCGTTTCAGCTCTAATAATATATAATGTTTTTATATTGTGTATATGCCAAACATACGCACACATTCTTGCTAACATACTATCTAAAACTGGGCCCCAAGAGTGAAGTATTGTATTAAGTATATATTCAGTTATTTATAGCAGTGTGAATTTGTGTGAGTGTGTTAGAGTTTTATCTGTGTCTGTACCTGCATGTGACTGTGGCGATGTTATCCCACAGAGATGTGTTTCTCACTCAGTATTCAACTCAAGCACAGTTGCCTTGGCAACCCGTTGGACAGAGACAACTTGGTCATTCCTGTGAAAAGAAAACCCTGTCAAAATCCCACTTCACTGCGTTTCCTGTCTGGCTGTCTCTCTCTCTTGCTCTTATATTCTCAATTTGCATGTGTACTCATTCACTTACACACAAGAACTCTTTCCTGGGGGATCACCACCTGTTTACCAGGTGTAGCTTAATTGCAGTATGGTCACTCTAACATTGTAGTTAAAGTCAAAGAATGAAGCCACAAGATTTGTTTATTTATTTTATTTTAGTTAGTTGGGAGTGAAATCTTTGGTGCTATGAACTTATTGCTGTTTCTTCCATGCATCTGCACTGACTTGTTAGTCAAGTGTGGTCCATATTTAGATGTACTTTTACTTCAGCTTTGACTTTGAATTCCTCTTTTCTTTTACTCACTCAGAACTCTGATGATGCCAATACTGGATACACCCAGTGTCCCAGGGAGGATTGACCCATGTCCAAGATGTCTCTTCAATCACAACTTTTACCCAGGTAAGTTAGAAGCATTTTCTCCTCTCCTCAGTGAGGCCAGACCAGGCCATTGCACATGAGAGCTCCTGCACTGAAAATTGTGGCAGGGGGGGAAAAAATACAAAACTGTTAGAAAAGAGGCTTAATGAAAAATAAAATTGAGAAAATATGTACATTTCCGCCCAATCTCTAACCTACCATTTCTCTCCAAGATACTTGAAAAAACCGTTGCAGCCCAGGTCCACACTCATCTCAACAACAATAATCTTTATGAACAATTTCAGTCTGGTTTCCGCTCCACACACAGTACAGAGACGGCCATGGTCAAAATCACAAACGATCTCCTGGTGGCTGCTGACTCTGGGCTCCTATCCATACTCATCCTCCTTGACTTGACTGCAGCCTTCGACACCATCTCACATCACATCCTTCTTGACAGATTAACTTCCATTGGTATCACTGGCACACCCCTCACCTGTTTCAGATCTTACCTCTCCGGCCGTACCCACTTTGTTCAACTCAAACACTTCAAATCACAGTCCCTTCCTGTCCTCACTGGTGTTCCTCAGGGCTCTGTCTTGGGCCCCCTCCTATTTATCATCTACCTCCTACCTCTCGGCCATATCTTCAGGAAATACGGTATCCAATTCCACTGTTACGCGGATGACACCCAGCTCTATCTTTCCACCAAGCCCACATCCGCTCTCCCCCCCCCACTTCTCTTTCTGACTGCCTACTGGAAATCAAATCCTGGTTCTCATCCAACTTTCTCAAACTTAACAATGATAAAACCGAGGTTCTTCTAGTTGGCTCCAAGTACACTCTGGCCAAAACTGATAAATTCTCCCTTACCATTGATAACTCCATAGTCTCCCCTCACTCCCCCCAAGTAAAGAGCCTGGGTGTCATTCTCGACAGCACCTGTCTGCCTACTTCCACCTCCGCAACATTAATCGTCTCCGCCCGTCACTCACACCCAACACCACCGCCATTCTCATCCACGCCCTTGTTACATCCTGTATAGATTATTGCAACTCCATCCTCTCTGGCCTTCCTCACAAATCTCTACGTAAACTCCAACTGGTCCAAAATTCAGCCACCTGTATCATCACCAGAACTCCTTTCCATAGACCACATCACTCCGGTACTCCAACAACTCCATTGGCTCCCAGTTAAATACCGTATTGATTTTAAAATTGTGCTCCTCACCTTTAAGGCCCTTCACAATCTTGCACCTTTATACCTCTCTGAACTCCTTCACACCTACACTCCCTCTCGCTCTCTCCGATCTTCCTCTGCCTTCCAACTTACTATTCCCTCTGCCCGCCTGATCACCATGGGGCCCAGAGCCTTCAGCCACTCTGCTCCTCGTCTCTGGAACTCTCTCCCACTAAACATTCACAACATCCACTCCCTCCCCGCATTCAAGTCTGGTTTAAAAACTCATCTTTTCAAATTAGCATATTCTTAATAATTACTAATTTGTTAACTGAGTGTTGTTTTATTTTTCTCTGTTCTCAGTTTTTGTTTTGTTTTGTTTGTGAATGACTGTTTGACTTTGTTTTGTTGCTTGTTTGTTCCTTGTTTTTAATCTTATGTTCTGTACGGTGTCCTTGTGTGCCATGAAAGGCGCCTATAAAATAAAATGTATTATTATTATTAAATAATAGGAATTCACAAAGGTTGCATTTAAAGGGGAGGACTAGGGTGGTCCTGCCTGTAATTCAGCCCAGCCAAGGCCTGATTGGATTTTGTTGTCTTGCTTTTCAGAAACAACCCTACAACCAAAGAGTTCATTCTCGCTCATATTATTAAAAATAATACTGGTGGTATGACATACTAAGTATTAGCATAGAGCAAAAAAAACCTCAAAGATCTACGATATTTGGGTATTTTTTTTCTCACAAACTTTATAAATAAGTTGAGCAAGTGAAACGCTGTAAGACGTGCACCAAACAATTTTCCACAATAATATTTATTTAGTCCAAACCATAGACAGTCTGTGGTAGAGACTGACACAGTTTATTCACACTTTACTTGTAACACTCTACTACTGCACTTTTTATGCACATTTTTCTGTGCAAGTAACACTCAATTGCTTGTTTTCTATCCTGGAAGCTAAATAACAAATAGCTATAATAGGAATCCCTAATCTGTTGCACTTCCTGATATCTCTCTTATTTATTTTCCTGGTAAAGTGTTAATGTTCAGTTGAGGTTGATACAGTGTTGTATTCTGTACAGACTGACAGACAAACTTATAGCTTGTATAAATAAATTTGACAAGCATGAGCCTCCAGGATAATGATGTAAGCAATTCACCAGCCTTCTTTATTGGTTGTAACACTTTTGAAAACTATAAAAAAATATGATCGATGGTAGGGTTGTCTAGTGGTCAGAGAATGTGTTCTTAAACAAAAGATAACCCAAGTTCAAGCCCTGTTGCTGACCTTATGTGTGTCTGCTATTTAGTCTATTATTAATGCTCTGAAGTACAGGAGATTACTGGAAGGAATGGCCTTACTGGAGAACAAGTGACACACACACACACACACACACACACACACACACACACACACACACACACACACACACACACACGCACACACACATACATGTGTGTCATCACACAAGCTCTCACGCGAGCCAAACAATTGTTCCCATGTGCTGCAGACCTCTATGATTTGGAAAGGGTGCGTGAGAGCAGATGATTTATAAAGTTTAGAGTAACGTAACCAAAGGGCTTAGTGACACAGCTGTGGAAGAACCAGATAGAAGGGAAACAGAAATGACTGTGAAATGTGTCACGCTACGGGAAAAACACACATTCCTCATTCTAGCTTTCAGTTAGGAGTTTTGTTTCTCTCCTACTTTTTCTATGAAATGAACAATTCAGACAATTACTCACTGTCTGTTCATGTCTGTTCATGTCCGTGATTCAAAGGAGAGTCCAAGTTTAAGATGACAATCATTTAATTGTTTAAGCAATCAATACCTGATACATATGTATCAGCTGAATTGTCTGGACCATTGTTTTGTCTATGTCCTAGTTGGATTTGTGGTGTGTCTAAACATTCAGCCCACTAAGCAAATCCTATAATTATATATCAATCTTATCTAGTCTGTCTGTTCCCAGAGATTTAGTTGTTTTGAGCTAAATTGGACTTCATGATGTACCCCTGCCTTGTGCTGCAGTAAACGGAGGGGTCAAGAAAACTGACAACCCTGTCTTGATACTATGTTGTTAAGTTCAAACTGTAACTGTTCCCAAGATTCATTATGGTGACCACCCAAACCAGGGAAGGAGAACATGTTGCTCTCAGGAACAATGTGTTGGCTGTGGAGCTCTCACACCCAACCTCCCACTCCCCGCTGCTCTTACCAGGCTGGGTCCCGTGGTAAACTTAGACCCCTTTTTATCCTGTGCAATCATACATGTACTGCAGCATATTTGAGACTTCTGGTTCACATGTTTCAGAGGATCACTGAATGTCTCAGCAGGCAATGTCCTGACACTGCTTAGAACCTAGATGTGGTGACTTATTTCCCCCAAACGCTGCCAGCTGTGTCCACCTGTTCTCTCATTGCTTTCGCAAGCACAATGAGGACTCGCCAAGGTTCTTTAAACAGCCTGCCAGTGGTGCTCCTCTGCACCCTCAGCCACTTCATCATATCTACTCTAATTGGCTCAGGGGATATAAATAGCCACATGTATCATCACAGGACTGATTTACTTACTTCACTTACAAGGTTAATGCAGCCTCGGGAGACCCAAGAGGGGCATCGTGTTGCAAGAAGAGCGATTTTTGTCTTGTACTAATTATATGAATTTGTTTTTGTGTTTGTGTGTTTTTTACCAAAAGGCTTTGCTTGTTTAATGGCAACATTGAAGGACTGGCTTAATGACACATCCGAAAACACATTTATCTGTTTCAATTCATTGTCTTGAAGGGAAAAAAGGTCTCATTCTGAAAAATACTAACAATCTTTTTCTTTACAAAGTGATCTGCCAATTCCGTAAGACAGCTCGATAACTCTGCAAACAAATTAAAATCAATTGCCCAACTTGTCATTTTTAACAATGCAGTCCCCTGAGAGCAGCAGTATTTGACCCAGCTGGCCTTACAGCCGGCTATAAAACCACAATGACGCAAAAGCAGGAGCCACATCATTTGAATGAAAAGAGAGAATATTTAACCCTTTGTGGCCATAATAAATATAAACTGTTACATTAAGTCAACACTGAAAAGATTGGATACTGAATGCACCTTGTATGTGTGAACTCTCACTTAGATCAGATTCCTGAATTTAGCCACTCTGTGCCAAGTTATAAAATCAGTGCAAGATGTGAATTCCTAAAGAATTACAATCTTGCACACAGACAGCAGTGAGTTGATCGTGTAGGCATCAACAGAGAGCCTGCATCTGGTCCTTCTGCTTATGATTTCACAAATAAATCCTTAACAGGACATTTTAGTTTGCACTCCTAATGACTGTACTGACATCAAAGACTGGAAAAGTGAAATGTTCCTATCCAGCCCCATACTCTGATACAATTCTGGGAAGTGTACAAACAGTATTATCTTACATGCTGTGTTTACTGTCAGACCTGTATATCATTAGGGGCTGTCCTTCTAGCTTTAAAATACTAAAAGTCAACATCTGGGAAAATGAAACCCAGTTCTATTGACGCACATGCTCTTATGTTATGACAGTCATGTTGACACCCAAGTTTGCATCAGATTATTTTTTTCCGAGTCGCGTACACAGCTGCTGTGTTCACTGTTGCTGGTTGACATGTTACCCATCATGAAACAGGGAAAGTCCAGTGTGTTTTTGGAGTTGGTTTAACACTGAATATTGAGAGGAGAAAATTAGCTTTGCAATTTAAAAAGCTTTGCCCCCCCCCCCCCATCCTCCCCCCTTGTGGTTAAGAGCTCAAAGCTTTTTAAGTTGCAGAAAACAGTTGATATGCAAAATACCTTGCTTTGTCTTGATATGATAATAGGAAAAAGTTTATTTTTTGTTCAAGCACAGGTGTCTCTAAGGCTGCTATGAAAACACCAGCACAGTTCTACGTAGCTGCACATAATAAAGACTCTATGAAATCCACATTTGTCACTGCACCATTGTGAAATAACAACGCGTGGGCTCGGGAACCTTCAATTTAATTACCCAACGTTTCAATGAGGCCTTCGTCTATTCAGCTTAAAGGAGTTACATCAGCTGCCCTCTCCCCCTTTGTCTCGATCTCCTGTATCTCTCTCCTCTTATCAAATTATCAAACTTTAAATGTAACTTAAATATTACAGCAACTTAGAGTTACAGCAGTTTAAAATCTGATTGCACACAATCTTTACCTTACTTTTTAGTGTTTTTAATAATAATAGTACATTTTATTTGGAGGCGCCTTTCAAGACACTCAAGAACACCTTACAAAATACAGGAGATAAAAACAGCAAAACAATGAAAGGGAGAGCAGACAAACAAAACCAGTGATATATTGTAGACATGAAACATAAGACCTTAAGACCTGTTTGGAAACCTTAAATCAAATTATAAAATTTATTTTAAATGTGACATTGAAAAGGCTGGCTTATTTGAAGAACATTTCCTCCAATGTGGAGAGCTTTCTTATTTTTTTGGGGGGGGGGGGGGGGAATTAGTGACTAGATGAGTCAAGGTTGATCATTGTACTACTATCAAAAGTATAACACTTTTTGCATTTATTGGAAAAAGGTCAAATATTCTCTCCACACTAGCATGTTTTAAGAGCCCTGTGAGATACCTGTTAAGATGAGAGATTCATGAAGTGAACACCTCCACACTCTCTTCTCTTTTCTGTGAATGTTTCTCTCATTCATTCACATGTAGAGGACACATTGAGGAATCTTTGAGCCTTAAGCCAATTCCCTATTATCTCCCAAGCTAACCATTTCCTTTTCTTGCCTGGAAATATCCTTCATCTTCTTCTTTGTGTCATACAGGGGAGAACTTAAGTGGTGCCATTTTCCTCGACTTGTGGGAAATGCGTTGCTCTGTTTTTAACTTTATTAGATAGCTCAGCCATCCCTCCCCTGTCACTCCTTTATAAAGGCATGAAGGTTGCTTTGTAAAGGAGTGACAAGGGAGGTCAACCGTCCCATATGCCAGTCTCTATTCTCTTTCTCTGTCATATGCACGCAAGTAGTTTTTCATCAAATCAAAACTTTTGCTTTTACTGGGTTATGTCAGAGGCGAGACGGAGAGAGACTTCCACAGTGGGAGATGGGATCTGGGTGTGGAGGAGAGGAGATTGAAAAAATGAAGATGAAGGAGCGCAAAGAGAGTGAACAAGGTGACAGACCTTGGTGATATAATTCATTCATGATTCTCTTAGCAAGGTTAGAGTGGATACAAGAACAGACAGCCTTAGAGCTCTTATCGTGAGTCACAATGAAATGAGATATACTGTAAAGGTACACAAGCCCATGTCCCATGTCATTAAGTTTTTTTTTAGAATAGGTTTGAATCATTTCTTCCCAGTCAGACATTTGAAAATAGCCACTAAGGACTTTGGAAAAGAAAAATGAAATATGTTTGGAATATTTTAATCATTTTAATTACTCATTTTTTCTCTAATACTTATATCCAGTTTTGAAAATGCGTCTCTGAACTTGCTTGCTAAAAAGCCACACGAGTAATGGAAGACTGTAACACCTGTGGTCACTTTGCAAAACTAGCCTCATTATGTTTTAAAGATGGAAGTTGTTGCGGTAAATACAAAAAAAAAGGCAATTACTAATAGCAATAAATGTTGTTTTCCATGGGATGTTTCTCAAAGACTATTTGAGCCTGTAAACACTGCAGTGGAAATATCGCTTCATCAAGACTTTTTGCATTCTCACCCTGGCTGTGAGTAAGGTCCCACATGTTAAATGAGCCAACTTAATAATGTGGCAATAAAACAACTTAAAAAATAACAGCATCTGCATCCTTTCCAGTTGTTGTTGACATGAAGTAATACAACTGTTGTGTAGTTCATTTATAGCCTAACGTTAACCTTTTGTTTCTGCCGATTGCATTTACGCTTTAAAAATCCTGTTCATTTGTGAAGATTATTTTGCTGAACAGAACTTAAGTATCATGAACGTTGGTTTGCCACACAGTTTATTTTCTGCAATATTCCAAAAACCCAACGGAAAAAAACACCTTTTGTCTTGAGAACCAGTGAGATGCTAACTTCCGGATGACCTGCAAAAATATGTCACTTTATTGGCAGATGGTTGGGGGTTTGGAAGATACCTAAATCAAATAGGAATATTAGGGCTTTTTTATAAATCAATTTGCGTAAATCAAATCACATTGATCACAAAAATGCGCAGGTTTGATATGTGCATATGTGATATATCATCTACATTTGTTTGCAGTTGCTTTTCCAAGAGTTATGGCAGTTCATGACAAATGGACCACACTAAAGAAAGTTTATTTTGGAATATCAAGAAAACTAATGAATATCCTTTTTTTCTGGCTAATTCATGTATGTTTTGTAGAAGAACAATTGAATTAAATGTAATAAAAATTGTAAGCAATCTGTTTTGGCCCTGCAGGATTTGTCACGAACCAAGAAATCCAGGAAGATTCTGTCTACACTGTGCTCTATATATGGCCCCATGGTTAAAGCTTCTGCCAAATTTTGCTGATATGTGTTGAGTAGGTTTTGACATATCTGTTAAATAACTCACAAAGAGGCAGAGAGTGAAAGTATTACGACCTTTGGTAGAGGTCATCCATTTTAAAGTTTGTATTTTCTATTTCTTTAGTCTTTAGTCTTTCTTGATTTCCTTGCCCTTTGGATAATCTGATGTTATTAATGAAGGGATAATAATAATAATAATAATAATAATAATAATAATAATAATAATAATAATAATAATAATAATAATAATAATAATAATAATAATAATAATAATAATAAGCTTTATTTGTATAGCACCTTTCATACAAGAATTGCAGCCCAAAGTGCTTCACAGCAAAAACATAGTACAAGATTTGACAGAGCATTTACAGTACAATAATCACAGTGTTGATGTAAATGAGTGTGAAGTAGCATTAAAAATAGTATAACAATAGCAGAATTAAAATAGTATAAAATAGCAGAATTAAAATAGTATAAAATAACATTGGAAATCATGCCTAGTTTCCGTATCTGTGCCGTACTTAACGACCCTCCTGCCGGGAAACCACATTCATCACACCATTCTTGTAAATGTTTTAAACTATCAGAGCCATATCTTGAAAGCATGAGATCAACAATGGGCCCATGTGGCCTTTCAACTGGTCTACTCCCTTTGCTACCCATTCCTGGTAGTCTTAAATCTATTGGTTAAAGCCAGTTTTTCTCCAATGCCATGATCATCTACCATATAGATTGGGAAGGGACATTGAAAGGCATCTGTAGTGTTGTTTATGTGTGTTTTTGTGTGTATGAAGGCCTTATGTCACTTGAGGACAGTCCTGTCAGATTGTGTGTGGGCCGTGGTGCTGAGTCTGTGTCACACTGTGTTCCTGTCTCAGTGTATTAGAGTTGAACCTCGGTGATGATGCAGCAAAGGCAGAGACATCAAAGACAATGAAGAGTAACATAGTACAGATATACTCATACACACTATAGTATAAATGTACTTCTACTTCAGTTTCCAGCACTCTCCCGAGGTTTGAGGTTGATGGGGTCATCAGGGTCCGACAACTGTGGAAACTTAAACTTTGTATTTTAAAACAGAACCACAATTGAATTGTATTACAATCTCAGACTCTCAAGTGTAAAGTATTCCTGTCAAACAGGGTACCACTAAGTATTATCTCATTCTTACAGCAATGGATAGAGAAATCACTAAGTCTACAATACTGATTACTACATCTATGTAGTACTGAAATAAAAATTACCGTATTTGACATGCTGCTGTTTTATATTATTGGAAATCTAATATATTTGCCTTTTGGGCTCTGGGAGCTTGTGATGGGTATTTGTTTTCACTTTTCTGACATTTTATATACCAAAACAGTTGACAGATGAATCAATCATGAAAATAGGCAGTAATTGCAGCCCTGTGGAATCGATTCAGCAGGAGACTGTCGCCAAAATAAATCACTCTGATTGGCTGTTCAGCTTTAGCGAATCAGTGGACGAGAAGTTGAACGGAAGTAAGGTAAGCGAATAAACAACTTATTTTTCGCAACCTGCCTTTTTTCTTCCTTCTTCCACAAGTGAAAGACCAAGGGATGATAACTCCAGTGCCGTTTTCCAATTTTCATCAGACATGTTCTTGATTAGATGTCGCTAAATTATGAAACCGTCTCTGATGGTGACTGAAAATGGAATAAAAACGCTATTTCTTGTTTGTACAGTATATACGCAGTCCAAGTTGCCTCGTTTGAATGACGAATACAGAATACCGCCGCCTGCTGGAGTGGAGAGTTATTGGCACTCACACAGACACAGTACGTATGTGCTTGTTGGCCGTTGACTGACGTCGCTGCTGTGTGTTCAAGTGTGACTTTTTGGCCAAGACAAAGGCGACATGAGGCAATACTGCGGGCTCCGTCGCCACTAGTACTTTTTTGTCGGCTAGGTGTGTCAGGGCTTTATGAAACATGACAAACATGTGGGAACCCACCAGAAGCATGACTGTGACCTAATTTAATGTTCAAACCCAGAGTAAAGAAAACCAGGCTATGATGGAGAAAAGAACTGCAGAAACCGAATAAATATATTTATGCTTAGCTTTTATATAAAAAGTATTTCAGATGTATTTTTTAACACAATCTTATCATAATGTGGACTATACATAATATCCAAAGAAATAATATCCCAAGAGCCCTGAACTAACTTTTCTGCCAGCCAAAACATCCCATTCCATGCAGTTGTATGTGTAGATCCAGAAACAGAACATGAATAACAAAGAGAGAATGACAGAAAGACTACAAAGTGTGAGAATAAGAGATGGCTTCAGTAAAAAGAACGATTGACAGAATAAAAACTAATATCAGAGTGAGAGAATGGAAGAGCGATTCTGACACTACTCTGTATGAGAGAGAGAAGGAGGGAGGAGGAGGGCGAGAGAGAAGAGGGAGGAAGAATTACAGTATTAAGATATGCGAGTAACGGGGCTCCTCAGCAGAGTGGATAAACTGTATGTGGATTGACTGTTGTTGTCTTCATGTTGGTGACTTTGCCAGCTTTCTTTGTCTTTGCCTCGTCCATCATTAATGCCTCTCTCAGGGTTTTTTCCCCAACAAAGCACCTAAAAAATTATAAAAGTGTAAGAAGACACAAGAAAGTGTAAAAATCAAGTTGTGCAACTCACTTAGATAAATAAATATAAAATATATGAAAAATACAGGCTTTACAGAAAGTATAACCTTTGGATGAATTCGAGTTTACATGCTGCCTCTTTTTGGTATTGGAGATTAAAGATGTAGAAAGAGGAAAATACAGCAGCAAGCCCCGTAAAGAAGGTGGGCTGGTTCCCCTCACATATGATGTATCCCCTCTCTGCTTATTATCCAGCGCTAAACACAGCTTCCTGCCGTTTCACCTGAAACGGTATGGGTTTTTAGTTTTGAGCGTTTGAAATACATTGTGTTTAGTGGTTAAACGTTATTTTGACATGTGCAGTACTGGTTGAGAAAACTGGGAACTTTCTGTCCATCTGTGTCTATCATATTTTAGAAAAATGGTAAATGGAGTGTAATTTAACAGATTTACTTTTGTGTTAACAGTAAAGTGTTTAAAAAAAATAAAAACAAGTTAATACTGTTAAAATCCTTCTTTGAATTGACTGCAATAATTTAGTGTAGGCTATGAGGGAGAAAAAAACAGCAGAAATCAAATCAATATATTCATGCTTTGCTTTTAATCACTTAATAGAAAAAGTATTTCAGATTTATTTTTGAACACAATATACAATATAATACCATACATTGTGTGAAACATTTAATAACCCACCAACTGGCGGACTTGAACATATTATTGACAATAAAAAAAAAACCATCTCTCATGCAGATAGTGCTAAATCTGGCTAACCATTTGGACACAACTAGGACCAAAAAAAGCTTGAACATAGATAAACAATGTTAATACTGACAAATTTGAATTTCAAAACTGCTAACAAGTTTGGTCAGAAATAGGTTCACACATTAGCACAATCAGTTACATACGATCATGTTTTGTTGTTAATTCAGAACGATTCACGTCAGTGCCGGGCGTATTGTAGCATGCTACCAATACCGTCCCCGTGTTATCTACTTTTACATGAAGTGCGTTAAGTGTAAAAGGAGACAATCGCTTTGTGCTTGTCTGTCAAACCTGTATCTATCTGGCCTCATATATCAGCAATCTGCATTCAAATGCTGGATGGAGAAGCTAAGGTTGTGACAAGCCGCCGAGAGAAATAAGCTATTTGTGTACTTTGATACCAAGCATTGACTAAGCTTCTGTGTTCCTTAGCTAGCCTGCATGTATCCTATTTCCAAGCCTATGCAGTTTAACATGTCCTCTATGTCGCCTCTGGTTTACCAAATTGCTGCTGTCAGATGAAAACCTTGTAGCTTCAAAAACTCAGTTGGACCAAAATAGTTTTCCATCAGAAACAAAAAGAGGACATGCAAAGTCCTCTGTAAATTCTGGCTATTATTACAGAAATGTAACTTAGCTGACACAAGAGATTTCAAAGTGATAAAAATGTTTTGGTTTAATATTCCTGCATAATAAGCTTAATATAAGGTTTTTCATTTTCTTGTAAAAATAAAAAGGCTATTTGTAGTTACAAGGTTCTCATGTGACAACAACAACATGTCTCTTTAGCTGCTGCTCTGCTGGGCATTCAAAACATTGTGCGAATATATACTTAGATATATTTATATATATATATTTATATATAAAAACAATATATAATACATATATAAAAAGACTCTAATCCAGAGTCTTCTACACATTAGACACCACCACTTCCAGGTAATGCAAGTGCATATAAATTAAAATAGATTTTACACTGAACCAGTATTTCTTATTTACAAGCTTAAAGTAGAGAATAAATACACACTGTTATAAACAGCAAAAAGGACCAACTTGAGCTCCTAGCGACAAACAGTAGAGACAAAGGTGTAGAGTGAAGGGGCTAAGGCCTGATGACAAAGTCAACACATCCAAACACACACACATACAAAACCTTTCATACGTACAGCACACAAACAATTGCCACTTAAGCATGCTGGAGTGAAAATAGATGAAGTACCTTTGAGTATATCAGTAAACTAATATGAAAACGGAGAGATGCAATTATTAATACAACTAGAAGATCCATAAAAATGAGTCGTGAAAGCCATAGGAGCAGAAATGTCGTCAGCACACCCTTTTCAAACCATATTCAGAAACAAAAACAGGCATTGTTTGGTTTGTTTTAAAACTAGAACACTTAATTATTCCTCTCTTTTTTTTCAAAATGGTACAGTCTGCCATGCTGAATCCAGCAATTCCATCTGTGCCAAATCCTAATAAGCCGCCTGTCCTGGAAACCTGATACAGTCAAGGGGGAGGGAAAAAAATTCAATTGACGTCAATGAGTCGACGCAGCACTTGAGGGATTTTTATCGTGAGGAAGAAATAGCCGGCCTGATTGTTTTGGGGTCGTGTCCGTGGAGCCCAGAGGGGTTTGTAAACCATATGAATAGTGGCGCTGATGAGGGTCTGAGAGCGCCTTTCAAATAGGCAGCTGTAAGAGCACCTTTAATCATCTGGTCTGGGCCTGATTGCAGCGGGCAAGGGGGGCGTTAAATCAGACGGGTCGGGGTCAGGACCTGTTCTATCTAACAGGATTATTAAGACTGCAGCATACTCGTGGGCTAAAAATAGATTCACCGCTGTTGTGCATTTCGTCCTTGGACTTCATTTCTTATTTTATTACAGATCCAAGCTGCCTGTTGTCATGAGCTTTTTGCTTTTAGACCTGCTTGTATTACTGCAAAATGTTATCTAGTGGTATATTGTAGGTTATAAGGGTGTGAACTAGACCATCCTTTAGTCAAATTATGGTGTGAAAAAGGTAGGAAGCCCCCAATGATCCGTAGACTGTTACAAAGAAAAAGGATGATGTATAGAGAGAAGGAGTCTGAAGAAAATGATGTATTTCAATGTGACTGTGACATTCATTGACCGACAACTGATGTAGAAAGCAACAAACTAAACATGTAACAAGAACCATGAGTGAACATAAGCGTTTGAATTCCACGTATGAAACATTGTGCTCAGATTGAAAAACAAATGTGACAATATGTGTGTATAATGTGGGTGTTAATGTTTCCCTATTCAGATGAGTTTGTCAACGTTTGTTTGGATTTCTCTATTGCCCAATACATGGAAGACTGTTCTCTTTAATTAACATACAAAAAAGATTTTGCTCTTTCAGATAAGAAAAAAAAACATTTCACAGACATACTAGAGTGTTCAATAAATAAAAAACTATTATAAAGACAATAGTAAAAAAGGCACACAAAAGTCCTTTGACAAATGTTACAGGAAAAAGTAAACACTTTCTGTTGCTATACAAATGTGTCTCCATCAGTAGATCTTACTCTATGCTACTTCTAGATCATATCATATCTGTAAAAAAGTCTTAAGGTACAAAACTTCTCTCAGTAGTGTCAATGTCCATTTAATGCCGGTTCAGAAAAGGAAAGTAACCATTTCCCAAACTGCCCGAAATCCTTCAAGTTCCACCCTCAGTCTCGCCTGTCCATCAAGACTAAAATGTTCGCAGTAATTATTTCCTGAGAACTCGGAAGCCGCCTCACTGAAACTGTCCGTCCGTGTCTGGCTTCAAACACCCAAGTGCAAGACGCCCCTGTGAGGGACCTAACTAAGCCTTTGCTTCTCTGGGCTTATTAAAAAGCACAGCTGCAAGAGGATTTCCCCTTTTTTGCCAAAAAACTTTCAAATCACCGTGTGAGCCTGATGATGGAAGCCCTATGTGTCTGTGGGAGACGCCTCATGTGTCACAATCTCTATTGCCGGCTCCATCATGCCGCCTTCCTCAAGCTCCTGACTGTCCAAATAGTCCAGTGGAGGACATTGAGACTCTCCCAGGCTATCCTCCTCCTCTTCTAACTCTTCCTCTTCTTCTTCCTCCTCGTCCTCCTCCCCTTCGCCATCTTTCTCTATTCCATTCAAGTCCTCCTCCACGGTGAGCTCAAACTGAAATTTCTCCCCGCCTCCCTGACCACTGGTCCCCCCACTGTGTCCGTGCGGGCCCTGGTCGTAGAAGGGCGGGGAGGGACTCTGGGGGATCATGCTCTGGTACCAGTTCCTGTTGTCCTCCAGCGTGTCCAGAATGTCCTGGGCGTCAGGGTGGACCAGATCGGCCCATGTCTCCCACAGAGGGTGCACGATGTAGTCGATGAAACCCACCTGGAAAGGAGTAATGAGGCAAATTAGAACAAGATTCTTTTAACATTTTGGTGCACATGTAAATGCAGTTTCTATGTGCTCGTTTGCCTACCTGGCTCTTCTCCACTGAGGCTGTGTGTTTATCGCACATCGGGCTGATCTCCATTCCCCTCTCCCTCTCTCTGTCTCCCTGGTGGAAGAACTCCTCCATTATCCGATCAGTCCACTGACGATACAGCTCCAGGGACTTGGTGGGGTTACTCAGGTCGGCACAGTGCACCATGTTACGCAGCACCTATAAATAATACAGAATTGCAATTTAGTAAATGCTTGTGTTATTTCCTAAGAAATCTCTAAATGTATCAGTTTTTTTTGGACAAGTGGTAAAACTTGGAAACAATGAGCGTCTCCAATGTACAATCCAATATCTTTAAAACAATACGGCCAAGTGTGGTAAAGTACTTTACAACAATTAGATTTAGGAGAAATTTGCTTCTCGTAGAACCGGCATGTAAGGCTTATTCTATAATGTGCTTTGTTATAAAAGTCTACACAACAGTCTAATAGAGGAGAAATTCTAGAAAGACCATTAGAGGGAAAGTGTAGAGGGAGCACTTAAAGGTAAAAAAGAAGATGGATGGAGTGAGAAAAGGACTGACAGCAGGGAACAGAGGTCAGCTATGTAGGAGGCCGGCTAATGACCATTGGCTGAGTAACTTCCGCCAACACTGGCTATTGATTATAGCTATTAAAAGATGGGAAAAGAGAGCTGGAGGGATTACAATATGTCCAATCTAATGCTCATAGTTCATATAATGTAAGTGTTTTGTTCTGACTATTATTCCTTTCTTCTTTTAGAAGTTAAGAAATTGTTTTGCAAAATCCGGCACCTACCTGTATCCTGTCGGTGTAATTGTCCAGCAGCAGCACTCCAGAGCTCGTCACCTTCTTGGTCTCCACCATAGTCTTCAGATCAGCCAGCAGACTCATGTGTTTGGACATGTCAGTGGCCAAAACCTGAATAAAAAAAGAGCGGAAAAAACACCTCTTTAGCATCGGGATAATTTGGACGGATTATAATTAAGACCAGAAAATAATATGAATGAGGATGTCTTACCATGTCGATGACCATCTTGCGGAGGGACTGTCGCTGCTTCTTCGTGAGGTTCTGGAAGATATCACAGTTGTCTTCCTGTAGTAGCTTGAATCCAACAGCCAAGTGATGGTTCTCCAGCACGGACTCATCGTTGTACATCAACGCCAGCTCAGAGTCTGGAAAGGCGTCAAAAAGGGATTTTATTATTTTTGTCTTTTTCATAGCTACTTTCATTTGGTTGTTGGAAGCACCAATTTCTATATATTGTTTAAAGAAAGCTACAAATAAACTGAATGTTTTTGACTTACTGGTATTGATTAGGAATTGGTTTGATACTCCAGGATGGTCAACATCATGGATAGCTGCAGCAAAGATAGGCTGCTAGGATCTCTAGATCTGTGAAGACCGCCTGACAGAGGGTGGAAAACAAGATCATTAAACTACTTCTGAAGATAAAAAAAACATCAGAAAAGAACAGACTAGTTAATCCATGCCCATTTTTCAAATCAAATAACCTGACCTGACTGTATTCTACCAGCTACTGAGACAAAACACATCCAGGGAAAATCTAACAAATAAGGGTATGGAGAGGCGAGTGTTAGAGGGAAGAGGGGAAGTTCCCTGAGCAAGGAGGGAAAACATGATCCAATGGAAGGATGTTAAGGTCTTCAAAGCCGGTGTGGCGATCCAGGAAAGTGGTTCATGGGATGATGTAAGAGCTCACTCCTTAGTTTTCCCTTATTTTTGTGGATGCACACTGGTCTCCAAGTCGGAGGTGGGGATTTAACGAGACCCTGATCTAAGGTATTACAAACCGAGTACAATACATCACTTTATATTATAACTTACATCCAGTGCTGGAGTGGAGAGGAGGATGTGTGTGGATTGGGCTACGTCAGCAGCATGCAGGCTGTTATGGTAGGCCACATCAGAATGGTAGTGATCCTCCAATGTCATCATGTAGGCCACGAACATATCCACGGGGATCTTAAATGTCTTTAACAGGTCTCGCTCCTAAAAACAACAACATCGTAACATATTTAGGAATAAGTGTGGATCATTGTTTCAATCAACCGACAATTATGTAAGCGAAGATACAACTGAATGTGGAATTTCAGACACTTCATACCTGGAAGATGGCGTACATGATGCAGGTAAGAGGCCGGCTGTGGGAGTACTCTGAAACGGTGAAGATGTTCAGGCCCCACTTGTTTAGGTCCTCCAGCTCCTTGGAAAGCAGCTCCTCCTTATCGGTCTTGACGCCGAAGCGCGAGATGCTGCTGGTGGAGAGCGAAGGCCCATGCGAGACCTTCTTCACTCCGCTGATCTGTGTCATCAGCTGCTGCCTCTGCTGCTTCTTCTTCTCTCGCGTCTTGGATGTCGGCGATGGCATCTCCACCTCATTCTGTTTGTCTGAGGGAGGGGAAGAGAGACATTTGTTGTTTTTACAAGTGTGGACATTGTGAGTCTAATCATTTAATCTACTTGATTAAATAGGCTGCTAGAGAATCCAGGTGCACTTACTTTATAGAAACACCTGCAGCTGGTAAACTACTGAGGGATTGATCTATTCACTCATTCATTCATCATCTGTGCCTCCATTCATTTGTTCATTCATGCTGCCCTGTCCTCCACCTGCAGTCTCTATGAGCTGCTACTGTTCATTCGTCTCTGTCCTTCTGCATTTTTTTTTCTCCCCCGTCTCTTAGCAGGTGGCTCACATGTCATCTCCTGTTCTTTTCACTCTCAGCCGGGGCTCCTACACAGTTAAGGCAGCTCCATAAAGTCGGTCATTCAATAAGCTGCCGCATCTTTCACAGCTATATCAAATCACTTAGTGTAGAGTGGGATTTTTATGTTTGGTTTATTTTATTTCTAAGTTTACTCAACCACATTTGGACTGGCCACAAATAAAGCGAGCAAGAAGTGTAAAAAAAACCCACTGAAAACCTGCAAGGCTTTCATATAATGTTGCTTTGAAAAAACAATTATAAATAACAGTCTTTACACTTTATCTACAAATAAACACAGAAAACATGCCAAGTTTCTTGCAGTAACCAACCGGGCCCTTGTGTTTATCACAGAAGAATTGAATGAAATCTTGCAGGGACTGGCTATCGGCACGAATGTGAGCTGCGCACTCATCTATCAAGCCTCGACTCAGCTATCGGCCTTCCCCTGTGGAGGGTTATTCAATTACCAGCTGTAATTCAAATAATCACTTTCACTCTCACGCTCTCCGTCTCTCTCTCCCTCTCTCTCCCTCTCCCTCTCTCTATCTTGCACTGTTTTCTCTGCTTTTCTCTCTGTCTCTCTTCAGTCCTCCAGTGGTAATTGAGAATGGGCAATTAAGCGCTCTCAGACATGTGCTGCGTGGGAAACAAGGGGAAGAGCAATATATTGCCCTCTAATTTATTACAAGCCATCATTATCACCACTGCTGTGTGGTGCCTATGTGGCCTGTACATGTGTGTGTGTGAGAGAGTTAGAGATCAGATCGTAAGAGTTTGCAGTGTCATTCTTATCATCCATTTCTACATAAGTAAGTGCCAATATACTGTAAACGCCATGCGCTATGTTCCACAGTTTTTAGCTCAGTTAACATGATCCTGGTGGTTTCCATATTCCACTAGATTAAGTATCGCTGTCGCATTTTGTCACATAGACTCCTTTTCATGAGTTTTTTCCTCTGTTTTCACTTATCTCTCCTTTGAATTTCGCTCATCTTATCCTTTTTTTACAAAAAATAATAATACTGAATCAGCCGAGGTAAAAATCTATTGCATTTTTCTCCGTTTTTTCTCTCCTGTTCTCACTTCTCCTTCTCGCTACTCTGTCACCTCCCACGTTTGTTTCGATTTCTTTTTCATCCTCCAGCCATATGCTCTCCTCTGAGAGACGCAGATGCAGTAGGGAAGGTAGGGAGGGGTGGGTTTTGTGGGGCCATTTTCCCCTCAGTGTATTCCCTGAACTAGGTGTGTTCTGCTGCTGGCTGATCAAAGGGAATTATGACAGAATTATGCTGCGAGGACAGCTGTGGTGGGGGAAAAGGGCAAGTGAACGGCCAGCTTGCTGTCTGCCAGCAATCCTTAATGGAAAGTCAGAAACCCTGGTCTGAAATCATCCTCTATGGGTAACTCTGAGATCTTTATTTACCTAGGGAATTACCAGTATTCATGAGCAATGTTTTACCAGTCAAAGGTCTGTCTTTCCATCAGCTGAAACATTTAAAACTCAAATAGTCTACAATAAACTGATAAGGATTTACAGTGGATCTGAGAATGACCTCTGCAGAACCAGGCATGTGCAGTTAAAGGTCATTTCTCTGAGCCTGTAAGGATGCTTTTATCAAAAATAATATAAAGCATAAATAAGTGCATTACTGACGTGACACTAATCTTAATGGATGGAAGGAATAAACAGTGGTACTGGTCAGCTGAGGCCCAATCAGGCCAGCTGTGCTGCTTCAGCCATTTTCCACCCACCCATTCCTCATAAATGTTCACCTGTTCTATCTTTCTACTGCCAGCAGGGTAATACTGATTTCCTTATCAAAGCGATAGCCATCTGTCTGGATTCTCGGGGCAGCGAGAGGTGGAGGGACAACAAGGTGTCCCTGCTGACAAAGATGCATTAAGATGGGGATGAGTCACTGAATCTGCCGAGATCATCTCGCTGCCAGCAAAGGGGGTTCCTCTATACCTCTATTTTCTCCCTCACTGCAGTCAGCTCCCTCCCTCCCTCCCTCCCTCCCACATTTGCTTCTTCTCCGTCTCTCCCCAACCTCCTCTCGCTCTCTATGATCCGGCAGTGAGGGATCCGCGAACAACACTACACCGGATCAGGATGCCAATCGATCTGAAGCCAGTGTCTATAAATAATGTTAATGCATTCTGTCTGCCTTCTATTATCCTATTCATTTCATTTAACTTCTTCACTTGTCTATCAACTGTGTGCATCTGTCCTCTAGCTATTATCACACTCCTGTGGAAATCTCCCATTTACCAAAAGCCAACTTTGAACCCATTTGCAGAAATCAGTTGATTGTCCCACTAATGGGTTTACCTTATTTTTTTCCCTTTAGTGACTTTATCGTGTTGTTTGGTAGCAGGGCCATGAAACATTTTGTACATGTTGGTGCCAAAAAAGAAGAAGATCTAAACATGATATAAATATATTTTTAGCTATCGCTATCTATTCTCAGATCTCGAATGTGCAACCCACGCTGACAGCATCCAGTTCCAATCCACTTACTCCGATTCTGACTAACAAGCTCCCTTGTTAGTCAAATGGCACTTTTTATAGTAGCCAGCCACGTTAAATACCTTTTTATCTCCTCTTTATTCTTTGAGGATTGTACATTTCTTACTTCATTTTTATGGCCATTTTGAGCCCAATGCCATAAACATCTAGGCAAAGCTTAATGGCGCAGTGTTTTATGGTACGCCCACACAGAAAAGCCTGCCAGAGCAACTTGCACAGCTTAACATCATGTTCTGAAGCTCCACAAAAACATTGCAGCAAAAACAGAGAATTGGGGATCTGTGTGAGCCACTAAATATTTGTGGATATTTATATTTTTACATGTATTTTTGGGTTATAATGATTGTCTGTGGTGATTAATGGTGGACTATAGAGACCAAATGTGTGAATTTTATGGTGTGCTTTTCAGTGCATGTACACAGGACTTTACCTAGGAAGGTGCTGGAGATGAATTCGGAAACCTGATTCCCAGACCGACTCATCTCAGATAGGTGCGTCAACTCCCGATTCAACATTCTCTTGAACTGCAAGAGAGAAATAGGAAGAGGAGGGGGGAGAGAGGAAAGAAATGTCGTCAGTTTCCAGAGGGAAAACCTGGGAGAAATGATAGTACAAGATTTCATGGAAAATACAGCAGTATCCAATTGTATTCCACCAGCACAAGAATATTGTTTAATTACAGCTGTAAAATCAGTGGGGGGGGGACACATCTTATTTCCCCCTCCATTTTTCCTGGAATTAATTAGGGTGCGGATCGTTATTTGTTTTACTAGTGGGGAAGCCATCACTTTTTAATAACCCTCAATTCACCCCCGGCAACCCATTTTCTGTTTTATTACACTGAATCACATTTCTGGGGCCTATTTAGTTGTTTCACTTGCGTCAGTGAGCAAGAATTTCAATGATGTCAAGAGGAAAATCTACACACTTGTACCTCTTCGTTACAACATTTTGGCGATTTTCATGTACTTTACAAACCATGAACCATTTGAACTAGATAAAATAGTTGGGGGAGACGGATGCATTTGACAGTACACGGAGACCCAAGCACTGCAGCAGCAGATGTTTATGACAGACTGATGCGCATGCACACACATACAGTCTAACACACACATATACAGACACACAGAGTTCTGCAAAGGGCTCAAGATGGAGCCTGAGCCACAAAACTGCATTCTGTCAGCCCCCCCTTACCATGATGGAAATATCTTTAGGTGCAATTAGGCTAACACAGTAATTTGAAAAGCTCCACAAAATCATTATCAAAATGCTGAGATTCAGCAGCAACACAGCACAGAGAGGTAAAATTAAATCGGTGCGTTATCCCGACATGCTACGTTGATAAGCGTCACACACCTTAATGTAACCCCAAGACACCGACAGCAGGTAATTTGCTTCAGGCATTTTGGACCCCGTTTTTTCGTTCCTACACAAAGCCAGAACTGTAATCCAATAGAAAAAAATTGAGGCAGACGAACAGGATTCTTTCAGCGCCAAAAAGGACAAACAAATCCTTTCTTCTCTCCTCTTGTGTTTCTCTTCTCAGCGGCTAAGAGAGCAGCTTGATGATGGCTCACTCTCCCTCTCAGCAGCAGAAAAAGGCCAGCTCTGAGTCTCCATGCCTGGGGATGGCTGCAAGAATAGATGGACAGACAGATGGAGGAAAAAGTAGACGCTGTAGCGAGACTCGGATAGGAGGAGATCCAACAGGCTCGGTGGTCTGGAGCAGCAGCAGCTGGAGCCGTGAGCTGGGGACTCTCAGCGCACTGATGAATTATAGAGGATCGCGGAAGGGAGGAGGGGAAAATAACAACGATGGAGACAGAAGAAGGAGGAGGGAGGGAGTGAGGCAGTGATGTTCATCTGACTGGAGGGGGGGTTCCTCCACTGGATTTGTCTTGCTCTGCTGCTCTCAATGCTGTAGCACTCACTCCCCCTCCCACCCTGCTTCTCTCTCTCTAACCTTTTTTCTGTTCCCTCCCTCTCTTGTCTCTTTTCCCCCTGCTGTAGTCTGTCAGCCCCAGCAACACGCTCTATTCAGAACACATGATTTGACAGAAAGTGGGGAGAAGGGGGGAGCCCTAATTACGGCTTGGCATTGGTGTAAACACGAGGTTGTGAAGGGATGTTTGAGTAACTGCAATTTAATATCCAGACTTGGATTCCAGATGTAACATTTCCTCTCTTCTCACGTTTTCCAGCTGTGCAACCACTGCACATAAATCCCATCCTCTTTAATTCCCAGCCCCTGCAATTCCCTCTTAAAAAGGCATTCTTTTATGACGTCAGCCATTGTGAAGGAATGTCATGGAGCCGCATAGCTATGTCTTCTCTCTACAGTAAAACAGAGTTAATAGGGGATATGGGGGGTATGGGGCACGTTCTGAGGAATGTGAATACAACTGTATTTTTATCGCCATTATCTCTATTATCATCCTCTCCCTCTTTTTGAGTCTTCTGAGTGCGTCGGCCATTGTGGAGAACTCATAAGCCTTTCATTATCCGCATCCTATAATAATATTAGAGGCTGCCAGGGTGTCTGTGGAAGGCTATTTTTACCAAGCAAGAGACAACCAGAGTGGGGAAGGACGGTCAGAGGGAAAAAAGAAAAAAAGGAGAGATGGGAGATAATTGCATCCTTTCCCAATTTGGGTGACAACAGCCCACAGTTTTCTCTCTCTGCCTGTTTTAAGTGTGTGTGCGCCAATTACCAGAACACCGCAACGCCATGGCAACAGCATCAGACGGCCAGTGCAGGGCTGTTTTGAAAGGAGGAGAGGCTTCCCCTTTTCCTTCCCAGGCAGACATGTGGTGTAGCTGCTGAGCTGTCACGAGGACACACCACACACATCGCCTCTGCGCAACCCCCCCCCGCTCCATCTCTCCCTCACTCTCCACCACTTACATGTCAATTTCTCTCCCTTCTGGCAACAGTCTGTCTGCCTCGCTGGCAGAATCAATGGGCTGTCCTTGGAGCAGGTGTTGATATAGCTGCAGTGTACAAGGCTAGAGCCATCTGACTGGAATATACTGTTATCACCGGCCAATTTCGATAGTGCCGTTTATACTTTTTTGTCAATTTTTTCATGACTTTTGTTTGTGAACCCCTCCCCCCCGACAATGGCTGCAATGCTTTGCTAATGAGAAAAATATTCAGAGTTCTTGTCACTTCAGAGCCAACCCATGGAAAACTGTAAACAGAAGTTCCCAGAGAACCTCTTAGTCCGATGTGTTTCTGTGCGTACGAGTTTGAAAAGATGAGGGGGAGATCAAAGCTTCCCCGAGAGGATCCCGGATTATCCTCCCACTGAGGGAAAGAACCAGAAGCAGGGAGGTGGGACGCGAGAAAAGAGAGGGAAAATAAAAAAATAAAAAAGAGAAACAGAGGAGGCAGCTCTTTATATAATAGCTCACTGCATAATAAATAAAGAAACCATAAATAACAGCGGGGGATGTCTCTCTGCAATGTGTTGAAGAGCTATGCTTCCCCAGGGGCTCAAAGAAATGCCTCAGTGCACACACACAGCAGCCTACAAATGCTATTATCTACAGTTAAGCACAATTGATGCTGATGTGTTACATACACTCATGCCCATATGTTTCTGTGCGAGTGTGTTATTGCCAGTGTGTGTTTGATGTTATTGTCCATTCAGGGGAAATAGGGAAGCCTCTTTACCTCCTACTGTCACCATGACGCTGGAGGGAGATTAGCCTCTCGGAGCTCTGTGGGTATCTCTTTCCTCACATACCCACATACAGTATACATACACACACATATACTGTATATATACACACATATATACAGTATATACATATACATATATACATACATATACATACAGTATATATACATATATATATATTTTTTTTAAAGTACCACTGTTAGTAATTCATAGACAATGCATTGCTACAATTGGCAACAAAGGCCTGAATCATGAGTTTATTTCTTGTCTTGTAATCTTCATCTGAAGTGCTGAAGTGGTTCAGATTGAAGTTGTGCATATGAGCCACTAGTGGGTGCACTATGCTCAGTCTGTAGAGCAGTCTGATCAGTGTTTAGAGAGTATTGACCTCTGAACCCTGCAGTGACAGAAATGCACAACTTGACTTATAAATAAACTTTTTTAAATACTCCTTTTCTATCAAATACAAAAACATGCAAACAAATGTTATGCTGGAAGTCTTAACTAATATGAATGTACAATGATTAGTATGGAAGGTTTGAAGAGCAAAGCAAATCCACTATGAGGTTACATCTTTTTAACAATAATTTAACATTATAATTTTTTTTCATGTAACAACTAATAGCAGCTTCAATTAAAATAAATCATAATTACCATGAATTTATGCTTTTTCTTTATTATCTGACATTTTATCAGTTTATCAGTATAAACTCACATTTACAGTATGCAACATCACTGACGGGGACTTACAGCAATCATTCTTTCTTCAGCAGCAAACCTAGATGGTTGTGGTTTATCTTCTCCTCGCTTTAGCAAAAATGATGACGCAGGTAACATCGGCTCAACGGCAAAGACTCTTTAAAGATCGGGAAACCTACCTACGTATGAACCGTGCGTATGTTGGGTGAAGCTACAGACGACTCTGAGAAACAGCCTGACAACCTCTCACTTCCTCTGACTCACTGGCTCGTGCTAGTGTGTGTCTGTATGAGAAAGAGTGTATTCATGTCTCTGAATCTATGCTGTAAGATGTATCAAGAAATAACTCTCCGCTTTAAAAACCGGAGACAAAAAACGGAGGGAGAGATAAAAGTAAGTAAGCAATTTCTCAGGTGAGTGATTCAGTCCCATCACTCCCAGCTGTTAAAGGCCTCGGAGTTAGAGGTGCTGTCTAACACCATTTTTGGCTGGAGGAAAACAGTTAACTGCTGCTTCGAAAGCAGAAAGCAGCCCCATGTGAAATATTACAGAGGCAGTATTCTGTAACACAGTAGAAACAAGAAATGCTTGAATCACCAAAACCCCTACTACATTATTCAAATGAGTGCTGAATAATGTAGAAAGCAACGTTTTATCATGTTAACTAAAGTAATGGCATGTCTCCCCTAAGCTTCGAGGGAAAATCCCAAAAAGATTTGTTTGTGCATCCCATGTTAAAACAAAGCCACCATTGAGCAGCATCTAACCACTTTGCCACGAACTCTCCCTTTCTCTCATGATGAACAGAGTGTTCAGAGAAAACTCTCCAGGCTTTGGTACTATGCTTAGAAACAACACGTATCACCTGGCTGGGCCACAGGTAAGATAAACCCACTGTCATTTTGCTTATTAACTCAATTGCTTCTGAATCCAGATACTTCTAGAAAAAAGACAAACACACATGCTCATCTTCCCTAAGATGCTTTTTGCTCTACATGCCTGTTTTCGATCAGCACATAGCTACAACAAAGTACCAATTACTATAGCAGGAGGAAATCACAGAAATCGGTTTAACATTGTTCAAAGGAGAACAAAAAAGCTTTTGATAGTCTCTAGAATGCCCATATTTCGATTTCCACACCCTTGAAGAAAAGTTGAATTAATCCCACAAACTAAAGAAACAGAAAGACATACAGTCCATCTATAATCTGCACTGAATTCAACGTTTCTCAAAGGATGGCAATGTCTTACAATACAGCCCCACATCTAAATTCAGCATCATAAGGATGCAAAAGGGTTCTCAAAAGCAGAACGCATGCACAGCCACTTCTTGCATGAACTTCTGTGAAGTGTGTATGAATTGAAAACGAACAAACAAAAAACCCAGAGCTTTTAACAATAAAAACAAACACTTTTTATAATGTACAGCTGCAGCAACTAAACATCACATGCCTTAAAAAGGAAGAAACCCTAATGCAAGCACTCCGCAGCAGTGAAATATGTGTAAAGTCCTCCGAAGGTGACCGCTTTAAACACCAACTTAAACTTTGTGTTTAAAAAGACTATAACCACAGCATGTGAGATTCACACCGTGTTCAGCAAAGTTAAACACTCAAAGTGCACACAAGAGACACAAACACATAAAACTCTTTATAACTAACTTTTAAGAATCCCAAAAAACTCACCTTTCTCCAACCATTTAGCTTCCCTAACTTCCTCTCTTTCTTGTCAAAGCAGCAGGCTCCCATGTTGCTGTGTGTAGAGTGCAGAGCAGAGCGAGGCTGCCGTCCGTTAAAGTGTCTGTCTCAGTCTGACTACAGCATGAGTAAAAGGACCAAGCCTTGGCTCTCTGACGCTGGGAAACGCCACAGCTCTAGTGACTCACTTTGGGCTTCGAGGTCTGACTAGGCTTTACCTCACACCCTTTGTATGTGGAGCAATGGTAGTGAGTGTGTGTGCAAGAGAGACAGACCTCTGCCTCATACTCGCTCCCTCATGGGGGTAGTCCCGCCTCTAGCTTCTTGCGCTTCTTTGCTTGCTTTTCACTACTCCTGCAGCCGGTAGTCACAGCTCTGAGGTTTACACTGTCAAGATTAATTTGATGACTAGAAAATTTCCTGTTTCTTTTAACCCACAGAAGACAATCCACAAATATTGTCCTATAGACATACTTTTTTATTTGTGTTGTGTAAAGTCATATTCACAAAAATACAGATGAATTTCTGTGCTGAACTATTTACATTTGTAAAAACCTACATCATTTTTACGTGAAATCAAAATATGTGTTTACAGAGTGACTTACATTGAGACAACAAAAATAAAAACATACATATTTGTGTGTAATGAAATATTTGTGGATCGTCTTCTGTGGATTACAGCTATCCAAGTCCAAGTATTGCACCTCACATTTGTTGAATTCTCCTACAGACCGCTGTGGTACGAATTGGACAAAAATCCGCAAGCAAATAGGAGGGAAGTCACAAACTGACAAGAAGAGAACCATGAAAATTATTTCAGCTGTACAAAGGGATCCACAAATGGGTATATATGACTTTACATGCATTTGATATTATTTGCATGTGTAAAACTGTAAAATACATGTTTAAGAGTAAATCATGCATATGTGCAAATCGCTCTGTATTTGTGTGAATATGACTAAAAAAACCAAATACATGTTTGTGGATAGTAAACTATTTGTGGATCATGGCACACATTACAACTGTTAAAGTCTAATAAAAGCATCTATAGGTTACATGTGCTTTGTTTCGAACTTTCAAGAGTCCTTGAGTTCCCAAAAAAACCCACCAGAGTGCTGTGGTAGAATAGTATTCTCTTTGTTTGTGAATCCCTCATGAATCCAGTTGATGATTTGACTTCTTCACTTCTACGTAGAGTAGGAGCGCAAACTCTATTTCCCTCAATGAACAGAACTCCCCTCAGCGTCAAACCTGCATAATCCCTAACACTGCTCCGCAGAAAGCGTTGCACATTTACACACCAATGAACCAACAGGCACACACGGGTCTGTTCACATGACACATGTAGAGCCAAGCAGCAACTGTGCCAATTTAACAGGTTTCAAATATGACTAAAAACTACTAATTATTTTTTATCATCATCATAATTGTTTCTTCTGTAGAAAGTCAATTGTAATGAAAAATGAGCCCAAGGAAATGTCTTTAAATATTTTAGCGATTAGTCAAAAATAGTCAAAATAAAATACCTTCTATAACAACTATTTTGATATCCCAATTAATCGTTTGTCAAATGTATTATGTATTAATTTTTTTACAGTTGTTTTATGAAGCAAATAATCTAATCAAGAAAATAATCTGCAGATTAATCGCTAATAAAAATAATTAGCAATTAGTTGCAGTCAAAAGCCTAAATCCTCTCATTTTAAAATCTGGAAGAAGCTAATATATCAACTAATGGTTTTAGCTATATCAGCAGTTATTTTCACTATCGTTTCATCTGTCGATTATTTTTTAGAGTTATTAAATTATCATCTAGTTTATAAAATAAAAACAGTAAAACATGTTTTGTAGAATTTCCCAGATCCAAGTTGTGATCAAACCGTCCAAATCTCCAAAAGATATTCATTATGCAATGATATAACACTGACAATTTTCACATTAAAGAGACTGACAGCAGAGAATATGTCATTTTTGCTTGATCAATTACATAATTAACATTTATTGATGACCATAATCTTTGTGACTATTGACTAACGCATTATTTTATTTATCATTTCATCCCTAGCTTCAAATAGCAGAAGGTGCACACCCTCGACACAGAAGAATATTCCAACTCATAACAGGCCTTGACTCGTCTACGTCACTCATACATAACAATGAGGACAGACACTGTACGCCCTCAGCAGCGACAGCCTGCACTTCACCTTGAAGGTACAGCAGCAGCCTCTCGAATTTCATCTCCCTCGTACTCATGTTCCATACTGTGACACAGCTTGAATGACAGTTTTTCCATCCTAAACACAACAGGTAGTCGAGGGGTCACATTAGCTGAGTGGCATGTTCTCGTTGATAAAACCAGGTCGAGCGTAACGGCCCACATGACAAAGAGGCAGCAGTTGTGTAATGTTTTAGTTCACTGTGAAAATAAGGCGAGTAGTAAGATTGTCTAGGAGTTAACCTATTGTTAATATGGACACGCAGCCACATACACACTCAAACACACACAGGCACAAACAGTTCATACATACAATACATACATACAGACATGTTTGATTGAGAGTCCTTACGTGTCAAGACACATGGCCAAACTGCCAATGTCACATGAATGTGAGCGGGTCATAGTACACAATAAGCACATTGTGCCACCTGATAAGCTCTATGTAGACAGTCACGTCCAGCACTCTAACTTACATTTATGGCTGAAACAAAACAAGTCTGGGTTTACATCATTCTTAAAGGTTAACTTATAGAGATATTCTGCTAAAAACATACATCAATCTGCTAAAGTCAAACTGTTGTTGTTGCTGATCTTGGCAGCTCATGTGGTAAATTGAATATAGTATTTAATGGGAAAACCAGGATAGAACTGTACCTTCATTATTCCATAGTTGGGATATTTTGGCATTTCTGAAGTTGGTGAGGCTCCTGAAATCACCTCTAAAGAAATAACATTTGACTCAATCGGCAAAAGTGCTAATTCTACAGTCTACAGCGAGATCATTTGTCCCACAAGTCCACATATGTAGGGGGTAATATAAACTAGCAGCTTAACCTTAGTTATGAATATAGTAAAAAAAAGTGACTTTTTATTCCTTTCGGAAAACCCTGGACCCATTCTGCCGAAACAGATGTCTCTCCTGGGTAATTCAGACGTCCTATGGCATTATATCCATGTCTAAATGTCTGGTTTTTTAAAAAGTGGTTAGTAGTATTTATTCAGTCCTCATGTGTCTTAACTGAAACCAGTCCAGCTGACTGTTGGATGTATGTCCAGATGACGACAGCAGTGACACGACCATTAACCATCCAAACGGGCATGATGGGATGGGTATTGTCGTCTGGAGAGAGCGGGGGATCAGGAAGGAGACAGGAAGAGAGAGTCACTCTGCCCAGTGGTCTGCATGGATCCCTCACACACACACACACACACACACACACACACACACACACACACACACACACACACACACACACACACACACACACGCACACACACAAACAAATGTTCTCTCTTCCTCTCTAGTTTATTGTGCTTGACCCACTGCGGGATCCCTCGCATCCTGTTGTCCAATTTTATGAGAAATAACAAGCTTATCCTCTTGGCTCGCTTGACAAACTGTTTTCAGGCTCTGTTACACACACATGCCACTCAGCCTATACAGCAGATTTATGGGATTTCACAGCCACAAGCAAATCATACATAAGTGTTAAGCATTGAACGTTTTAAGTCAATAGAAAAGGGTAAAATCTGTAACTTTCTATAAGCTATCACATCTACAGCTGTTTAAGTCGTAATTAAAATTGTATTCATTAACAAAGACGGCAGAGCATCCAGTCTCATGTTACTGTTATAACCAAGGACGTAAAAGATGGCGTCCAGTAACTTGAAAGAGAAATTGCTTCTGTGTTGGCCGCTCCTGCGCTTTCCCCCTCCACACAGAGATTTTACAAGGGGATGACGTTACGCACTTTAAAAGTTTTGATTTCATGGTTGAACATCCATACATCCATGGTTGTAGTCCATGGATGTATTTCTTCAGTGGCTATCCATTATACTGCAATAAAAAATATCCCCTGGTTCCCAAATATTTTCACCAAAACTGTGCAATGCAACTAGGAAAGAGGCAGGAAACGCTCCTTTGATGTGCATGACCTCATTTTAATGTGAAGTCTATGGTCCGACAGGGTTCTGGCAGACGGGCGATTATGAGTCAATAACGCATGTTACAAGTTAGAACGTGACAAGAAATAGATAACGCTACTCAAGGTTAAAGCAATAAATCAAGAGCTCTACAAGATATGACAAAATACTGCTTGGTGCTTCTGTCAAGCTCTGTCAACTTATGGCTCCTTTAAAGAACCAGGAACTAGACCTCAGTGCACGTCACACGCAATCACATGACACATTAGAAATAGAATAACCAGTGGACAGTGAGAAGTTGTTTGGAGGAAAAGATGGAAGGATGTCAACTAAAACCACTTCCTTTTGTTCATTTGACCATTTTATTTATTTAATTATAACCATTTACTCAGAATAAAGTATTAGAGTTAGATGACATTAAGTGGTTCTGCTTAAGTCGGCTTCACATCATCCAAAGCTGATTTTGAACAACTTCTCAATTTTCTCAATATATTATCTATTATCTATTTAAATAGATAGCTGTGACAGTGTCACCATCAGCTAGTTTGTTCCCATAATATATCCTGTATGATAGTGGATGAGACTAGACGGATATTTTAATGAATTTTAAGTAATGAGAGGACAAACTTATGCAGAATAGGAAGCAATAATAATTATTAGAATATTAACAATTTGAAAGTAATTTAAACTACACTGAATTAGTAACTCACTTTAAACATGAATGCAACTCAGTGATTCTTAGCTACATGTACAGATAAGGAGGTATAGTACAAAGACAGCAGAGTCAATCCAGCGATAAGTAATACACCTTAAAAACACAGTCAAATATTGTTGTGCATTACGCTCTGTCAGTGAGTAATACGATTAAGAGGGTCACTTAAAAAAAGAACCAGGAATTGAACCTTGGTGCACATCATTCACAATCAATGACGCAGAAGCAACAGAATAACCAGTGGACAGTGAACAGTTGTTTGACAGTGAAGATGAAAAGAGGGTCACAGCGGGCCAAGACACAAAAAACCACACTTCCTTTTGTCAGGCCATTTTTTCACAAAGAGAAAAAAAGAAAACTCGGAAATGAATAGAGTATGATGCTGGTTCAGGCAGAAATCAGCTGATGAGTGACATCCAGTAATATTCACACAAGTGTGCAGGCTTTATAACCTGACAGCGCTCATGCCACACTGCTTACTGCTGCAGCCTCTACGTAACCAACCTCTTCTTGCTGTACTTTGTACTGACTTTGTTGACTTTCCCAAGGTCACGCTAAGCTCATGTATGTTTGCAGCTACAGTATCTCTGGATCTGCGGTTTATGTGTTTATTATACTTGATGAAGTATTAAGTACTTCTTGCTGAATCCCTTTTTCCAAAAAACTTTATCTGATTGAAATAAAATAAAAGGCAACGAGAGCCTTGTGCCCCCAAACATTTTTTTCAATGTTCTCAAGAAGAAGAATAAAAAAAAGTTAGAACATGATGCAGCCTCTCCTACCTTGTTGGAGGCCATGTCACTGACGGAGCGGTAGGTCTGGATGGTCTCCAGCTGGTCCAGACACCAGTCCAACTCCTCCATCGTCTCCTGGGCCAACTTCTGGTACGCCTCATCTGTCAACAAGCAACCAGCACACAGAGACACACAGTCAGAACAGACGGCATACATGGAGACTGAGCGCTGTCCAGCCACTCCCAAGCAACATCCACCCACGGGTCCTGCTCGGGGGGCCTGCTGCTGCTGCTGAGGAGGGGGAATGACTAGAGGTGGCACCCGGCTGCAGCGCTCCTTCATCATGAGGAGGTGTAGCTGTGGGGAGCTAGTGGGACTCACAGCTGTCAGCAGAGTAGAGTAGCGCACAGGAAATCTAGGACCTCACTCTGTCACACACTCAACTTTTCTCTCGGTGCATATGTGTGTGAGCCCCCCCCCCCCCCTACACACACATACACACACGCACATGCTGAGGCCCTCATTTCATTTACATGAAGTCAACCTCCATAGAGCAGGAAACCAAATACTCCCTCACCCTCGCCACACACAGACGCACTTTCCCCATCTCACAGGAAGCAAACAGACACCTGTCAGTCTACACATACGCATTAACACACACATAAGCTTCGGTCATGTCAAAGCACACTTTTGTCTTAACTTTTGTAAGAATTTGTATGCTTTCTCTGATACGAATATGTACACAAATACATAGGATTAGACATATTTAATCAGTGTAATCACATCTGATTATTGACGATGGAAGGATAACTGCACTCCACAGAAACTGTTTTGTTTGACCAGCAGTTGAGACACACACATGTTAATGGGCCTATCAGTCTCTGCTGAGGCCCCACATGATGTATTAATGAGTCCGTGCAGAGTCGAGAACATTTGTCATATTGGTTTGGTGCATAAATGATAACAGCTGCTGTAAAGACATGTGTGTTACTGTTTTGCAGTGCCAGTGTGTACACAGTTGGTCAAAGGACCCTCCACATTAGATACAGTGTGTAGCCTGGATACAAAATAACAGGAACTGGTTTAGGAATCACTTTTACCAGAACTGAACTATATTTCCGTAACGTTAAGCAACGTTTAACGTATGCTATTGTGCGATTATGCCTTGTGCTGTCTTTTCTTTGTACAACATTTGGTACCTCTGCTTGTTAATGCATACTGTAATATAGTAGTAACAGTCATTCAATTATAGCTGCAACTACCGATTTCATTATCGATGAATCTGCCAATTATTTAATTTTTTCAATAAAATGTCAGAAAATAGTTACAAAAGGTGACGTCTTCAGATGTCGTGTTTAGTCCAAAACTCAAAAACATTCAGGTCACTTAACACAAAGAAAAGCAGCAAATGTTCACACTGCATTTTTGCAGGGAAACATACTTAATGGATTATTAAAACAGTTGCAGATTGATTGCGTGATTGAAGTGCAACCAAAGTAAAACACAGAAATATTATTAAAACATAACACTAATACTACGAAATACATTTAAAGAAGGTAAAATGTAAATAAAGACTGTACTCCGGTGTTTCATCAGAATCAAACATCTACAAAGTTCAAGTCACTAATATATGTTAGGAATATGATTGTATTTGGTCTAAAGCCCTTATGTTACCGTAAGCATGATCAATGCAGTGAGCGACTTGTCCTTAAAAATTAAAATGATTATTTACACTACAGCGTGTCTATGACCAGATATAGAATGAATGTGTAATAGCCACTGCTGAAATATTTTTTTTTTAATTAAGAGTCATTCCAACCCTGTTCCAACTGTGCTTTCTCACTACAACCTACAACTGAACGTCAAGGTTGGAAAGCAGAGGGTGTGTGATGAGGTGGCCTGTGGGGCTGGACTGACACACTCACCACACACACACACACACACACACACACACACACACACACACACACACACACACACACACACACACACACACACACACGTACACGTCTGCTGCCCCTGCATTGTGTATACTCCGGGTCTCCTAGCTGCGGAGCACAACATGGCAGCAGGGTGTGCACTGCGGCGACCTTAGCGTGGCCACGTAGAATGTGTCCCCTGCTCTGATCTCCTCGCCATCAAAGACATGAGCCTGTTTGCTCTCCCAAACATGAGAGGCACCTGGCGCTCTGCCCACAGCCTTCCCTCACTCTGATGAGGGGAGTGAGAGAAAGAGAGGGAGTGTGTGTGTGTGTTTAGTTTAACTCCACAAGCGTCTGATGTCAAAACTACTTTCACTCATTTGAGATGTTTCCTCCCCGTACGCTTAACACTTTTGAGGTTGTTTGTGTTTTTGAAGAGCATAGCAATGTTCTTTTCCCTCAAACAGTGTTCTTATTTGAACTTTTAAACTCTTCTGTGTGAATGGTGAGGTTGTTTTTGTAATTCTAAAATTAGAAGGACCAAACGTGCAAGAATTATTTTATAAAGTAGGAGGAGTTTTTTCGGATGTCCAGGGATGTCCTTTTCATATTCTGGTGAATGACGCAGCGCATCAAAGGTTTACATGACTTTACGTGACTCTCTCATGGCTAAATCATTATTGCAACAGATGAGCAATTGTGTGTTAATAGTATCCGGTTCTTTGTTAAAAAAATGAAAGGTAGAAAATGAAAGACTGTACATAAAAACTTCTCTGGAGGAACATTTTGGTAACAAACATCCAATCACAAAGCTTCAAATGTGCTTCCAAAGAGCGGAAACTAAAGATTCTGCTTTGTAAAAACCGAACAACACATTCAGCTTAATCAGTGAACTTTTCAAAATCTTGGTCAATGTTAAGATGAATTCAGCAATTGCAGCACAGTGTGTTTTGATTCCTTTTTACAACAGTTAAAAGTACTCTGTGGAGTTTTTGTTAGACCTCAAGGAGACACACAATACCTTTAAGCATTTGCTACAGCTTGGATTTACACATCTGGCTGGCTCTTTGCCATAAAGCAACCGCCACTAAGCTTCATGGGCACTGTAGTGTTTAGAACCATTCGCCATACCAAACTGACAAGAAAAACATGACTTTCAGTTGTAATATTTTCCCAAAACTAGATTGGGTTACAGTTCAGGGCAAGTGGGTGCTGATGTGATCAACATACTGACTTGTGTTTATGTGTGTGGTAATGAGGCTGCATCAGGGATACAACTGAATTACTAGATTTATTGCTTGAGCTCATAACCACGTTCATGACTTTGATTTCAAAACCCACAAAAATGGGTATAGAGCAGTAAAATCTGGTTGAGTGAGTCAGGACCTCAAACTGGTCACAAGCCCAACTTCTTGTGGGTCCCCACATACTAAACCCATTCTCTAGGTAGCTGCCAGAACCACTTAACTATGGAGCTTGTGTAACAGTCTTACTCTGATCCCTGCCGTGCTGGCAAGCAGAGCCAATACTAGTCTGTCTTTACTCCAGTGCAGTTTACCACCAATCAAATATAAAACAAGGATTTATGAGGTAAGCATGGAGGCATTGAACATTGACTTAAAGCTATTTCTCAATACTATTATGATCAAATCTAATGTCAATGTTTTACATTCTTGACTTCAGAGGAAAATGGGATGTAAATGACCATAAAGTAAACACAAGCCTGTTTTTATTCTGCAGCTAAAAGACAGACGAGTCAACCAAAATCATTGCAAGACATTAACTGGCTCCACTGTTCCTGCGTTATTGCTAATTGAATGCTGTTACAAGCACATGACAATTTGATCGTAGAATCTGGTAAACATCGGCAGGGTTAAAGGGTGAGACTTGATACATAGATAAGTTGTACTATAAACAAGATGATTGAAACAATAGAAATGCCTGTAAACAGTGATAAGCACGAAAAGGATTTGTCTCAAAATGTACAAACTTTCCAAGAAAAGAAAAAGTGTGTGGTCCTGGAAAACACAATGAGGGATTTCTGCCATGATATTTTTCTATGTTTTTGTGTTTTCTTTCTAGCCTTACGAGTGTATAAAGTTTTCATTTTTATAAATCTCCAGTTTATATTTAAGTACAACTTTGTATTCGAGAGGCAAATTGCTTATATACTGTTGCTTTATGGCTTGCATGTATGCTTATATGTATATATATATATATTTTTTTTCTTTTTATATTCTGACATGTTTAACAGAAGAGGCATGTATGTTAGCTGCATACCGTTAATTACTATAGTAACAGCAGTCTGGTCTGTGTGCTCTCATGGCCTCAGATGGACCAAGGGAAACAGCGTTCAAAAGCCAACACACATACACACTAGCACCACAATGTAAGAGGGGATTTCCACTGCCTCCACTCTGACACAAGGACCTTTCTGATCAGAGCTCAGCCCTACAGTGTCTGTCCCTTAGGGGCAGACAGGAAAACACACTCGTACAGTCCGATACACCAGTTTTCTATACAAACACATAAACTGAAATGCCTCATTATTGCACTCAGACACAAACATACAAACATGTACTTTCCATCTGAGGGAGGCAGGGCCTGGGTATGAAGATATGAGGTCAGCTCTTTCTCTAGACTCAATATACAGTTTTGTTTAAGTCTCACTAGCTTGACAAGAAACAGTATTTCCAACGCAAAGTTAACAGTACAACTTTGAACAACAAATAGGAAAACAAACACAATGTCGACACTTACGCACTTGAAAACCTTTAGTAATATCATTAACAGAGGTGTGGATGTTTTCTGTGACTATAACTAAATATGTACAAGAGTGATGGATAACTCTACAATAAACATACATAATGAACTCCAACACTGGAACACAACATACAACCTGAACAATGAGTTGTATTGTACAGGTGTTCCTATTATCTTGTCCTTAATCCGTCTCTCAGATTAAGACAAAACAGCAGATTTTTGTGTTAGAGTGATGCATGTTAGTTTTTAATCCCAATAGAAATGGTATATTTATGGTGTGGGTCATTACTAAATATGTCAAAATCAGAGGAGACTTCTTCTTCTTCTTTGCAGCAGTGCATGTGCACACACACACACACACAACACACACACACACACACACACACACACACACACACACACACACACACACACACACACACACCATAAGCCTTGTACATGTATAGCTAATAGCATGTATTTGCTGTATTGCATATGTTGCTATCAGATTGAGTGTGTGCCCAGGGGATTTACAGCAGTGTGTGTGTGTGTGTGTGTGTGTGTGTGTGTGTGTGTGTGTGTGTGTTTGTGTTTGTGTTGTGTGTGAGACAGCTGCATCTGTCATCCTCTCGTGGGGATAGAGTTTCCTGCCTGTGATGTGATGCTAGTTGCAGCAGAGTAGGAAGGCTGCAGCGCATTATCCTCAGCCAACATCTATATGGCATTGTGGAGGTTAAATCATCAGCGCACTTATAAAGACACAGGATAAGAGGTCATTAGGGGACAATCTTTCTTTCATCCTTTCATACTCATTTCTGATTTTAAGTTAATGAGTAAGCATTCTTGATATAAACATGTTGTGAAGGGTGAGGTACCACATTTAACGTGAACTGCGTTTATCAGACCACAATCACAGAAAGAGAAACCAAACTTTGACGTAGGCCGACCGGCAGCAGTGCCAGGTTCCTGAATAAGAGGGACAGAGTCAGAGGGGGAGCCATTCTTTAGTGACAACTATTGCTTTACAAGAAACAGAGAACGGGGAAGATCTGAAAGCCTCCGGGCGGTTACACAACACTTCCTATCAAAGATCAGAGATGGTATGGTGAGGCAGCGCTACTTCTCCACTTCTTAGAGCCAAATTACGACTGCACAGCATTGCAAAATCTATCACTGACAAGTATTGTGAAAAGAGGGAAGAAGGGTGGTGGTGGAGTTTGTGGTTTTAGGAGCATGTTTTGTGGCCCTGTAACGTTTGTTGAGTGAAACATTTCTGCAGGGTTCTGAGAACTGACTAAATGACATCATGACAATGCATTTCATTAGAGTTCATTTATCTGATTTACAGGGAGGCGGAATACAAATAATGTCTCAATAGATGGTATCATGATTTTGTTGCCCTGCGGTTGTGAATTATAAACAGGAGGGAGAGAAATAATGACTGGACGTTCTGTTGCAATGGAAGATTTGTTTCGCCACTTCAATGTAGCCATAACCGGTAAATGTATCACAGTAATGCAGTATCAAGTCAAACATACTGGTGCCTTTGTCAAGTGTTGACCCTCGAGAAGCAGCACTGTGACACATTTTGGGTGCTGACTCATAGATTAAGAATTCTGATTTGTTGTAATGTGGCGATTAGGCAAAAGCAGAACTGCTATATGTTTTCTTACCGTCTCTGTTGTGTGACAGCTAAAAGTTTGTGTATTTACTGTCTGTCCCTAAAGTAAAACAGCTTTCATGTTTTCTGCTTGACACTTGGAATAGTCTTCAGAAGGAAATTCATTTGAGGAAGCTGATTATGAGCTTTATTTAAGACAATATATTTTTTTCTTAGCTCTCCTCATCCTGTTCAGAATTGCTGTGGTTTTCATTATTGTTTTGTCTATTTGTCTAAGTTTGAGTTGTTTTGTCTACAACTTTTTATGATGTCGCCTTGGCCTGCTCTCCCTTGGAGGTCACCAACCGCAAGGGAGGTTATAGAATAGTTTCACACTTTGGGAAATACACTTGCTGAAAGTTAATTGAAAAGATTGAGACCACTCAAATGTCTTTGCATTGATTATTGAGCTACAACCGGTTGTCGATTAGCTTAGCTTAGCATAATGACTGTAACCTGTTGTTGTCAAGAGACTTCTAGTCTGACTTGTGTCTCTGCTGCTAAAGTCCACAAAACGTTTTTGACAAAAAAGTGCCATGACTGGGTCACATGCAACAACCATACATGTGTGTTCTTCTGTGTCTGTCTGACCCCCTTATGGTTCTTGCTGGCTCTTCCCCACTACTCCACTTGGACAGTGTTTCCTCATCATACAGATGTACACATTCCTGTCTGATTTACTAAAGAACTCAGTGGGAAAGCAACACGAAAGCCATGAATCCAAGTAGCATGCAACAACTCCCAAAGGCTGGACAGTGATACCAGATCCCCTTGCAGAACCCTTAGAATAACAGTGGAAACGGCTCTGCCGTGTTAATCAAACTGTCTAAATCCAGACGGAGTGAGAAGAAGGAGTTGTGAGAATTTAATAAGTACAGGAGTTCAAGCGTATGTGACTCTGACGCCCCAGAGAACAGGATTCATTCTTCTTGAGATGTTTGGGTGATTTTGCATCACATCTGTAGTCTTAGTCCAGCCTGGAGTGCATACTGTATGTGTGTGATTTGCCCCCCCCCAGTATTAATTTCAGCCCCAGAAAGCTATTGTGTTTTGACGTCTATTAATTTAAGTCCCATTAAGACAGACATTTTGTAGATTTGAGTTTTGGCACAAAATAGGGTTAAACTAGTTATTACTATAGTCATTATTCTCTCAATCATTCATTATTTGTTTGTTCTGTAAAATGTCAGAAAAACCAATAATACAAATATATAATAAAAAAGTAGTGGGTCAAGTTGCTTAAGAATTCAATATGTGTGTCCAAAAATATATATAATTGGCATTTTTGATTAAAAAAAAACATGACTTAAACGATTAATTGAATATCAAAATAGTTGTAGATGAATTTTGCTGCATTTCTTGTGACTGAGACTGAGAAGGAAGAATTTCACTTCTGTGTAATATTTTTTTGACTGAATTTTATGAACAACTTCCTGTAATTCGTCATCCGTAATGATGCATTTAGTCACTGTTGAGAATGGCAAATATTAATATTTTATTACCCAATATTAATCCAGTCTAAATGGGGCTTCAGTCCCAACTGAGCCACACAAAGACCTATCATGTTAAATCTGCTTATTTAGTTTGAAATGGCTTAACTGGTCGAAAAGACACATTCCTTTTACTACCAATACATGCTTTACACATTAGACTGTGGATACTTCTTGCACACATAAACATGATTCACACATGAACACTTAATTCTCACAGGAGGTGAATGTGAAGAGCATAATGTGCGAACTGATCTGAGCTCAGACACAGTCCGACATCACAGGGTCTGAATGTCTGCCTCTCTCTTACATACAATATTCCCTGCTATCTGAAACTCTTAAATGTTTGTTTCTACATCTCTCTCACTCTCTCTGATAAAACAGACAGACGTCAATGAGGCGGGTTGTCCGTCCTATCAGCAGCTCTGTGGACCTGTGAGAGTAACACCGTCCTGTCCTTGAGCTGCTCTCTCCCTCACTCTCTCCATCTGTTTTGACTCCTGCCCTCAGAGACGCTTATATATTCCCCCCCCCACCCTTTTGCACCTTCTCACCACAGTGTCTCGCTCTCTTACTCTCTACTTCTATACACACAAACATGTGTACACATACACACAAACACACAGCAACAGACCAGGCTTTGTCTGTGTTACCTGAGTTGAACTCCCACATCGGGAGCAACAGTACTGACTGGGCTGAATGGGCCTCATTGTCATGCTGACTGACATTTGCCCCTCAGGTTGATTAGCATGGATCAGAGGACCCATGAACCCGGTTAGCCAAACTTCTGTCGCTGTTGTTGATGCTTTTTTTCTCTTTATGTTTTAAAGTAGCGTCTAGAGTTGCGATGACAGACGTTTACTGTTGGTGCGAGGGTGGATCTGATGTTAGGGGTGAGGACAGATTTCTAAAATCATCAGGAAAAATGTTGCATACTCAGAATGAGCTGACATGCAGCTGCTGCTGCTGCTGGATCCGACTCAGCTTCGAAGTCAGAGGACAAACTTTGATCTCAAACTAAGTCAAACTAAATTGTAATAAAAAATGCAGTGATTTCTCTGACTTTGCTGCATATTCATTTTAGACATTGAGCCAAAGCTCCCTAAACAGAGTGACCTAAAAGGGTAAATGTAGCTAATTTTACAAACAAAACAACATACACTCATTTACATTGATTTTTGATTTTATTTGCCTAGGTTTTTAGATATCCATTTCTGAGGTCTCTGTCAACAAAATAGAAGTGGAAAATGGAAATTTCATTTATGTTGATAAAAACATTGAAATCACCTCTTCCCAGAAACAATGTTTCTGTTTCTCTGTATAATCCACAAAAACACACCGTAAACATTGGAACTACTTTACACCAATATAATAGTAACTTCATGGTTAAATCTGGGGATTATTTAGAGAGGTGTTGCTATTGTTGTATTTAAATGCAGGGTTGTAATACTTTGAGGTCCACAAACAGAATTCCAGTCATGTCTGATGCAATTAAGGAGTAGCAGAAATCTCAGAGATGCAAATCTGGAAAACTGGGCAAATAAAACCAAAGGTATCTTAAAATTAAGTGAGATTTTGTGTGGAATATGTTTTTGTTTTTCCATTTGGGTGAACTGATGAAGTGACTAACCTTATTCCCAAACATTTCAAACTATTCCTTTAAATAGCCAGACAAACAAAATTAGAGGCAACAAGCAGCACCTCCATAAGGAGAGAGTGGTAAGGGATATTAATCTGTAGTAATCTGTTGATTTGATAATGAGAAGATGAGGTCTTATCTCACCAAAAGAAGTAAGCTTGACCTACAATGTATGAATTACGTAAGGATTTCTGAATACCCGATTGTCAGATGGAACATGTTACAGCATATGTTCCCATGACACACAGTCTCATGTCATACATGCCACAGACAGGTCAAAGAGCAGGGGGGTCCAGGAGACACAGACACACAAAACAGCTTCAATGTTTTGCACAAGGAGACTCCAACAAGGAGTCTCTTATAGATGGATTATAAAACTCGCCATTGTTAAATTTGACTAGTCCATGTTGTTGTTATAAATGAGACAAATGAGGTATTTAAGGCAGCCAAACTTTTTCTGCAGGTGCAATCAGTTCAGTTATTTTACATCCTGAAAATATGGAAGGCGCAGAAGCATCTATGGGGTTTCTAAACCAGGACTCAGATCACTTTTACAGGTTTTGATTTCTAATTATGAGGAAGTAAACAACCTAGACAGGCTCACTTTACGTGTGCTTCTTCTGTTTCTTGGCTTTGATATCTGAATAACATTTTTATCTAGGCCAAGCAAGAAATAATTTTGGTCCAAACACTTTTCCAGCTGTTGTTGAACTGTTGGCAATAAAAAAATGACTGTCTTTTTAACATTATCTTGACTTCATTAGTGTGCAGGCCTTGAAACGGAGTCGAACCAGGCTGGTCCAGGTCGAGATGGAGCAGACACGAAGGGGTTTGCGTGCCACGAAGGATCAGTGTCTCCAGAAACATATGAAGACCAGCTGAGACAAACCTCAAACGACCTCAAGACAGCATGCCTCCTCATGATGGGTAAGCATGGTGTGTCAGTGTATTTGCGTGTGTGTGTGTGTGTGTGTGTGTGTGTGTGTGTGTGTGTGTGTGTGTGTGTGTGTGTGTGTGTGTGTGTGTGTGTGTGTGTGTGTGTGTGTGTGTGTGTGTGTCCCAGACCAAAAAATCTAATTGAGCCAATAAAGACTATTGGCACTGGTGAGCAGGCAAAACAAGATTGACTGTGTTTGTCCATGCTGGCAAAATAAAACTTCCTGATTGAATCAAGATTAAATAAAAGTTCGGTCCAAGAAACAACTAAATAGGCATGGGCATTCACGGCCTAACAGCAGTTTCAGAAAAAGACAAGATATCTGGATCCTACCTCTGCCAAAAAATCAGCAATGTGACCGCAGAGGAATGATAACCACAACATGGTTTGCCTGTTTTGTTTCATTATTGATTATAATCAGGAGCAAATTAATTGAAGTGGGGATATTTTATTGATTAATTTATTTTTGAAAAGGCGGCTTTCTGTCCTGTTCCACAAAGAGGGTGCAGTAGTGGTGGTGTTTTTTGGCGGGGGAAGGGAGGGGGGTCCAAATGTTTCCCAAATACCCAAACAAAAGAGCCGGTCTGTGAAGCAGAGAGTGTTTGAATCCATCTGTGCTGCGCTGAACAGGCCTGCTGGCAAGGGAATACTTCAGGGGAAGGGCAGCCGTCTACTTTATGACTGTGCTGACGTCAATGGCATAATTCAAATACTTACAGAGTGCATGCTTCCAGCTATCTGAACCTGCGCTCTCTTTCTGTGGCAGGCCACAGCTAAAACCCGACATGGAATTGGATTCCAGTAAAACATAATAACAAAACAACAACTGGAATGGAGTAATGTCTGGCTGAAATAGCACAACGCCACATGGTATTCATTTGCTAAGCCTTCAGTCAAGTCACAGATTGATGAGTCTTTGGAAAAATCGTTGTATATTTGCTAACAGAGACTGAAATATTACTTTGATACAGACCTTTGAAACTTTAACCAATTCAAGGGAAAAGAGGTCCTTTTAGCAGGACGTATATATGTGTGTTTATAGTTTTTATAAGAGAAAAAGGAAGAAGGAAACCAAAACGAAATCAATTAAACCCCTTTCTATGAAGAGCTATTCTCTTTTACTGAAAGAGGGAAGTGACACTGATTCTGTGTGAAGTGACGTGTGTTGGTTGCATTATAGTGTGAATGCTTTTCATTGTCATGCCTACAAATGAACACAGTCAAACATATTAACAGTATTCAGAACTGACACATCCGTTCATTCAAAAAAGTAATTAATCAGCAACTACTTTTATGAGCGATTAACTTTTTGCTTCTAGCTACCCAAATACTAAAATCTTATTAATTTGTTAGGAAAATGTTATGAGCACTTTTCACTTTTTTGACATTTTTTACAACAAGTAATGATCAATTGAGGAAATGTCAAAATCAATGTGGTTGCAGCCACACATATAAAAACCAACATTTCAGAACATTTCCTAGAAAAACCATAACATAGGGTCAAGATTAGCAAAACAAACAAGCACAAACTTATATCACCTACAAATAATAAGAATAATAAGAATATGTTATGAATATTTTGAGGCAAATGCTCACGCTTGAAGACTCTTGACTCAGACAGTTTGCTCTTCACACCAGATGTGAAAGATTGTTTTTCAGACTTTGAATTACATCATGGCTTACATTGTGGGGTAAGTGAGGATGATAATTGGATGCAGCCGTGGGTGACTGCAGACAGACTGACAAACATTAAAACATTAAAACAATTAGTTTGCTCTTCCAAGAGTGTGACAAATGTATAAATGATGAATAGAAGGTTTTTTCCCTTAGTCATGTCTTTTCTTTTTTGCAATGTAGCATTGCAAAAACCTAACATGCTTAAAAACACATTATTATGATCAAATTAGTCAAACTACCCATAATCCCAAAGACACTATTTTTATATCTATTTTAGACACTTTTTTAGTTACATGTGGTGAATGCACAGCAGTTTTGCTCTGACATGAAGCTTAATTTGTCGGCTTGTAAAGCAGGGAAAACCGAAGAGAGGAGGTTGAATTTATTCAACGACCAAAAGTCATGATCTGAGATGACATTTGTGTTTTTTTACGTTTATTGTTGGCCTCGAGTTCAGCCAACAAATCTCAACGAAAAGACAGAAAGACTGTTGGAAAGTTTGTTTTCAAACTGAAATGCAACAGATGTGACATTTAAAGTGAGCTATATCAACATATTAAAGAATGATGTACATCTTATTTTGAAATGAGTATTTATGTTTCACTTATCTGACAAAAGAACCAAATATATTATCAGAATCAACTGCGTGTCATAACTGTCATAACTGATAACGTCATAACTACTCAACCAACACTGTCATCAGGCCTCCACATATACAAGCATACACAAACACACCTCCACACAAGCAAGTGGGTCTTTTCCCAAAACTCAGCTCTGGATCTCCCTTGGCTGTGAGCCACAGGGAGTTTGTGCCAGCAGGTATAAAGTGCTCTGAGTAGGGTAAACACTTGGCACTGCATCTTATTTACGACACAGGAGACGTGTAAAGCTGGGGCCAGGCCTGTTGTTTCTGGCCACGTTTCAACATCGGGATTACGTTCAATTACAACGCAAACTCACCACTACTACAACAGAAGCTTATGTTTGACTTTTAAAAACTATTTAGAGATAGAGGCACAAAGAAACGGTCACTTTCTGGAAATATATTCCTTTGTTTTGTTCACTGAGAACCCAGTAGATTGGATAGTTGTGCCAGCTATTCTGAAAGTGGAAACCTACAACCCTCTTTACCCTCTCAGGGCACCTGACTGACACCTGAGAGTTAGAGGGCATGGTGACCTAATGCTGTCACCTTTCTATATCTTATTTGAGACGACACGGCTGTCGACAAACACACACACACACACACACACACACACACACACACACACATATTTGTAGCAACATGCATAATTTAGTTACACATGTTTCATAGTATTAAAAGAAAATTTCTGTTAATTACACGTTGGTTCTAACATTGTACTTACCAAAGTAATTTGTAAGATCTAGGAACACGGCGGCGTCACTCTAAGAAAGTCCAAGACAATAAGGCAACAAACATAAGCAGTCAGAAAGGTAGTTAACAAGCCAACAGTTTAGCCAGACTATCGCTGGGTTCACACCTAAAGGTCCAGTTCCTCAATCGAACCAATGCGAAGATGATACGTAGTTTACATTTTCCAACTGGTCCAATTTGTATTAACAAGGGTAAAACTCAAACGGTCCAAAAATTGTAAACAAAAGTCATGTGGTGGAAATGTTGTTTGATTATTGCCGATACAGTTGACTCCTCGCAGTGTGTGATGTGCTTTCCTACACTGTGACAAGAGTGTGTTGATGAAGCATTAAGTTGTAAAACTTTACTTATTTTGCGGTTGGCTAGTTAGCGAGCTAGCTTGGAAATTCCACCATGTTTTCATGCTACACTGGTGGCAGAAAATGAGCTAAACAGCGTGGCTGGGTCTAAACAACGATCCCTCCACCTCACTCAACACCGCTAGCAGTCGACGTAGCTGCCTGCTGACCGGTTTTATACCGGCAAACTAGTTCCTTAGCGACGGGAAGAGAGGCGGAGGGACCACGTGGAGCGCTTGCTAGCTATTTATTGTCTCATTTGTGGTCAGATAAACAGTAAATTCATCAAATTCAGAGGTAGAAAGGTGCAAAAAGGCTACTAGTTCATACATAAATGTTACGCTTCCTGTGATGAGGGGTTGTTTAAAATCTAAATGATCATCTGACTGCTCATGTTCCTTCCCCTGCCGGACGTCTTTTTTAGCAATGTCACGCACTGCCAGACCTCAATTAACTTACAAAAATTACAAAACAATAGAAAAACGTTAAAGGAAATAACCAAATAATTCTAGTTAGGTTAGTCTATCCATCGTCTACCGCTTATCCGGGATCGGGTCGCGGGGGCAGCAGCTCCAGTAAGGAACCCCAATCTTCCCTTCTCCGGGCCACATTAGGTTAGTGGAATCAGATATTGCCTTCTTGTTCTAAACTTGTGATGCTACAGTAACTTCATGTTTCCTACCAACCAATTCACAAGTTTCATTCTAGCATTTATCGGTGCTACTCTAGAATTAAAGTAGCTTAGGAAGGACTTTACACACAATATTAATGATGGATTAACAAAATGCTGTTGCAAGCCAATCCAGGTGTCAAGGTGTGTAACATCAAGGTAAGGAGATCATATGCACATCGTTTTGTATTGTGTAAATTAATAGTGATCGCACACAAGGCCCATTTTATTTACTTTCTCATCTAATGTAAACATGTTAAAGACTCTGCCAACTGACGTGCCACAAAACAACTTTGCATAAGACAGCACATTCTGTGCCATCATCTTGTTAACATCAAATCACATTAAAAATCAATAAAATCATGCAAAACCATTCATAAGATCAATACTAACAGAGAGGTCCAAAGGATAAAGAGAGCACAGGAGTGGCATCTTTCCTTCACAATGTGGTAATGAGCTAAGATCTTATGCAACACATTTCCAGTATACAAATATGCCTGCCGATCCCTCACTACCTTTCTCTCCTTCTCCCCATCTCTCACTCTGAGGGTCTGAGCAGCTGCCAACTCATCAATCACCAACTACAAAGAAAAGACAAAGAACCAAATTCCTGGAAAGAAGTAAAGGACAGAGCGAATCATTTTTAAGAAACTTATGTAACCCTTTCAGATGAATATCAGGGCTGAAAAACAAAAGCAAGCAATGAATGTAAATACATTTTGTTTTGGGAGAGGTGCCATTCCTCTGTGCTTGCCAACACACATCTCCCATCAAACAGCTGAACCTCTGTTAGGATGCTGGGCACGCTCATCTTTGGATTGGACTTCCCTCTCTGCCTCCAGTACTGACGTTGAAGAGGTTTAACAGAGTACTTCCTTATGTAGGAGTCGATTAATTAACTAGCCGATCAACGGAAACTTAAATCGGCAATTATTTTGTAAACTAATATCCTTGGATTTTGAACTGTTATGACATTAGATAATCAAAATAGTTGTTAGTTGCTCTTATTTCCTTCATTTCAAACAATACATAATGTTTTACCAGCTGCATAAAGCAAAACATTTGCCACAGTGCATCTAAGTGTGAGAAATTAAAGTAAAATCTATCAACGCTACAATGCATCTGTAATGTTAAACCTTTATTTAGCGACGCTTCTTTGGCTCTATTCAAACTACTCTGCCAGCAGTTGATTTGGGTTAGCACTCTCCAGTCTTTAAGAGTAAGACTTAAGCTAGCCTAAACGCATCCTGACTACAGCTGTGCACTTGACACGCGGACATAACTGATATTGTGCTTTTTATCTCCCGCTTGGAAATAAAAAAAATAAGCACACTTCCCAAAATGTTGAAGTATTCTTCTTACATCTACTGGATGTTAACATGTTTACCATTTAGCATGTTAACAGACTACTGTTCAGCCTGCAAGAACAATCAACTTGGCCTGGTCTCCACTTACTGACTGGTTATATGGCCAGTAAGCTGTGAGTAAGAAGACTGATATTGAAGCGAGCTTACACTGTTACGCATTCACAGACAAACGTTTACTGTAACCCATATGATACAGAATCTCCGGTAAAAAATATTATTAATGACGTCACCTTGTCTCCAAGAGTCAGATTGTATAAACAACGGTTAGATCTGAAAGCAGAGCAGGAGAGCAGGCGGTTTGGAGGAGGGCCGTGATATTCCTCACCTCCTCTCTGAGAGCAAACATACAGCTACCCAGATCAGTCACACACACACACACACACACACACACACACACACACACACACACACACACACACACACACACACACACACACACACACACACACACACACACACACAGTACATACACAGGTGCATTTATCACGTAATTTTACTTTTTATTTTATTTTAAGTCTTATTTGAAATGTACATTTGTAATGGTGGGAGGGGGGGGTAGATGGGTAATTGTTTAATTGTGTAAATGTTTTAAGCTACTGGATGCCTGAATTTCCCTAGGGATAAATAAAGTATCTATATCTATCTATCTATCTATCTATCTATCTATCTATCTATCTATCTATCTATCTATCTATCTATCTATCTATCTATCTATCTATCTAGACTCACAACTTCACCTTATGATGCAAGGTGGGTAAACAAGGCTTCAGTAAACACACACACACACTTGTGGACGTGAACACACAGTGAGACGTGCATTTGTCAAAGCAGCCAGGGTTGCATGCACATTACATTTCATAGAGTAGCGAGTCAGTGTTATTGGCAGGAAATAGACAAAGTAGAGAGAGAGAGAGAGAGAGGACACTTTGATGGCTGTTGTGGTTTAATACTAGGTAGTTGTTCCCGCTCTTCTTCTGAACTCTGGTCATGTTTCCAGGGTATCTCTCTGTGAGAGACACATAGCGGAGATGATGATGATAATGATTGGACAGGCAGTGTGGCTGCTCGGAAGGATTGCTATGGATGGAAATGAAGGGAAAGTAGCCAACTTTATTTCTCATCATCTCGTTTGCTTTCTCAGGCATGTGCCAAAGTCCACTATATTTACATTTTAACTGGTTAAGACTGAAAAACAAGTCCTCTAAACTGAATGACAAAATAGGTCATTGTCAGGCTCACACGTAAACTCTCACGTGTAAACAATAAATCAAGAGTTCCTTCTACCATGCTGAAACTCTGGCCTTCCCAAAATGAAGATAAAGACAAAAATAAGATTTAGGGAAGTGTTCTGACTATCCCGACGAACTAGTTGGTTGCAAGAAAATCATTTATCGATGCTTCAATGTAATGACGTAAAACCTTTGTTACCATTCATGCAGTTATGTCAAGGTAAGTGATGGGAGGAATTTAAGTATAGGCTTCTGACATCATATAAGCTTTAGTTTTATTAACAAAAAATTAGACATCCATAGTTTCAAATAAGCAGCACTTACTTAGGTTATTCATTACTGGGCTCTTTCTAACCCTAATATTGTATAAAAGAATCAAGTTACAGTTTCAGTTAAAGATAATTAGTTAGAAACATAATACAGAAATCCTACAGAACTAATCTACTTATCTGAATATCTGCTATTAACTATATGAAAAAAAGAAGAACAATATAAATACAACTGACACAATCATCTAAACTGAAAGACCTTTTATCATCAAGTCTTGAGTCTTAGAGCTGTTAAACATAAAGAGCAGTGAATATGCTACATGATGTACAGATATTATATCCATTTTTTTTGGTTGTTAAAATCTTACTGTACTCCAAAGGTATGCTGACAGGACAGTATTATTTTATTCAGAAACAAAAGAGCAGCAGATTAGTTTAGCTGAAGTTGTTTTGAGATCAGTGGGAATAATGTTCAGAAAAGGCTGTGAGCCAGATTGCAAATAATAAAAGGTATTTAGCCTGCACCACATTCTTTTGGAGCCAAGAGTAATCCACTAATACATTTTAGCCCTGTTTGTAGTACGCTACAAAAATGATAGCCTAGTGGTCTGGTGGTACGCCTTCCAAACCAGAAGGTCAATACCAGGGCTGCCACCCTGAGCAAGGTACTTAACCCTGAGTTGCTCCAGGGAGACTGTTCCTGTAGTTAGCTCTGTATAAAAGTGTCTGCTAAATGACCTGTAATGTAATGTAAAAAAACTGCAGTGCTTTTAGTCCTGATCTTTGCAGCAAAAGGAGTTATCCGAGAACAAAACTACAGTATGAGTCCTGAATCAAAAATCCAATCTGTGAGGGGAACACACAAAACCCAGAGTGTCCATTTGAGTACAAACACACATTATAGTGGGGGTGTGAGAATGACAGATGAGCACTCAATGGAGCGCTGAAGAGGATAATACATGACCCGAGGTGAAGCACCTCTGAAACAACAGTGTTCATAAATGAGACACATTGTGTGTAGAAACAGGGAAACTGACACCTACCATTCAATGAAAAGATAACAAGCGCTACACCAACAATATGAATGTTTGGAGGAGGGACTTTAGGGTACTGAGCCATGAAAACTACATACACATTTTGTTTTAAACCAAAATTACTTATTAGTTAAAGGGTTGGTTTACCTAAAATACGAAACAAAAAGTATTGTTATCAAACCATTTTGGTTTAATTTGCCCAGGTTCTGAGATTTCCATGTGATATTATTAGAATTTCAATATATATTCCATTCATTAAAATGTTTCAACAGCAAACTTCGGTTACTCTGGATAATACACAGAACCACTTTTTTCAGAAGAAAGTAGTTCCACTTAAAACTGTTTATCCAGATTTGTCACTCTTTCTCAAAAGATATATGGCTCTTGGCAAAACAATCTCACCACCAGGGCCATTCAGCCTGTTCTGGAGCTTTATACCGTATCACATGAGCTTCTTCAGCAGATGAAATTTGTCCACTTGGAAAGTGTCGTATGCTAAATGCGGTGTTGTATTGGAGGCAGACATAACTGGCATATCTTAAAAACTGGACGGATACAACTTGAACTATCTGCATGGCTAGAAACCACAAGCGATAAGTACTGTATTTGAGGAAAAATGTTTTTGTGATTTTGGTAAACTGGCCCTTTAAGATTTCTTATAGTAGTAGTAGTAGTAGTAGTAGTATACGGTAGTGTCATCACTACACAATCAACATAATAGTTTGATGCTGAATTAAAAACGAAGATAAGTTGTAGTCGGAGGTGGGATGTAACTAAGTACTATGCTACTATGAGTACTATGTACTCAATTACTGTACTTTTTAGAAATTGTACCTTTGTCTTTCTACTTGTACTCCATTACATTTCAGATTGAAATATTGTACTTTTTACTCGACTACAATTATCTGACTGCAGATTTTTGCAGCAGATTATCCCATAATGAAAATAATCATTGGTTGAATTTTAAGTTAAGTTAAAATATCAACCAACTATCACAGTAAAATCTCACTTTTGCATTAATGCATAAGTAACAATAATCTGATCATTATTATATACTCGTTAAAAAAGTCATGGGACATTTTTTTGCATCGAGTACTTTTACTTTTATTATTTAAATTATATTTTCCTGATTACACTTACATACTTTTACTGAAGTAACATTTTCAATGCAGGCCTTTTACTTGTAAAAGAGTATTTTCACAGTGTGGTAGTACCTTTACTTAGTAAAGGATCTGAATAGGATATACTTATTTTCTATATATATATATATATATATATATATAATTCTTTCTCTACCACTGGTTGTGATTATGGAACAGAATGTGACCCAAATCTCATTTGTCAAATGAATGATGAACGGGGATTAGTGTAAACACAGCAAACTTATTCTGCTTATATACATGTGTTGCTAATTGTAGCAAATGTTGAGTGCATTATTTTTCAAGTTTGCATCTTTAATTAGGGAGGGAAAAATGAACACACACAAAGCTTTGTTTGATGAGGTTCGATTGCCTCATTATGCCATTATGTCACCTAGTCACACATGAGACACTAAACAGAAGAAGAAGAAACAAGCAGCTTTGTGGATCTCTGTCAGCTGAGACAAGCAGGAGAGTGTAACTGATGAAGATCTACAGACACATACTGTATACACACAACCAGACATCAAGAACTAGCTCATGGGTACAATATACACATTCCAGTGTAGAGCAAACAGTGGAGGTTTGTCTTGGTCTCAGCTAGAGAGGCTGAAGGTAAACAGTCTTATCTGCAATCGCCAAAGAACAGACTCTTCTCTCTACACTGATTTCTCTGTTGATACACTGTACAAAAGCTGTTTCTACGTGACCAGCAGAACACCTTACATAACACAACACTAGATACAACACATAGAGCTTCAGCCTGTTTAAACTGAGACTATGAAGTGTTTACACAGGTAAGAAAAGGGTGTTGTTAGTGTGCTCTCGGTCAAATGCACATTTTGGACAGTACGTGCTGATTTGCACCAACGTCTTACTGAAAATGAGTCATAAGAGAGAAATCTGACAGCATAAGTGCACTACTTTGCCTGTGTCCATGTTTTCCACATAATTACACTGCTGATGTGTCATCTGAACGTTTACAATCTCATCTTTCCTGTAAGTCATTCTCTAAACATTGGACTTATGTTTGAGCGCACTTTTGCACCCACTATTTGCCACGTCTCAAGGTTTGATTCACAAAAGATTTTGCATTAATGATATTACAGCACAATCCTGCTCATATTCATTTATTTTTCATGACATAACTGTTATTGCATCCTGTCACTGCATCCCAAAATAAATGAGTTTGAGTAGACCTCATAAATGCGCTTCAGTTACAGCTGACTCTCTAAAGACGCTAATAATTTCACTGTAACTGCATGATCTTTGTGAATTTCACTGGTTTTGCAATGAGGCTCATCTGCATGAAAAGTGGCCAATTTTGTAAACACAAAAACTAAAATAAAAGCCCATAATAAATAAATAAAAAGTCTCGATCAGATACTGAATAATGATTTCATTGCAAAAAGGAAGTAAAACCTAAATATGACATCACTGGATTTCCCCTTCGGTCTAAAATTAAGGAAAACATTTTTCACGAAGACAGCTGTTGAAGGGAGAGACTAAAGAAAAAACAACTCAACCTGATGGATTTAAAGAGGTACAAATGTAACTCCAACAAATATCTATACCACAAAATGTGCACTGAAATCTTCCATTAATTAACAAGGGTGTCCAGCCACACTACCTGCTCTGTGAGGCTGTACTGAATTAATAATAACATGCTAATGTGTAGCCGATATGATGTTTAACATATTCACCATGATAGTTTAGCGTGTTAGCATGCTAACCTTTGCTAATTAGCACTGAACCCAAAGTACAGTTGAGGCTAATGGGATTGTCATTAGTCTTCTAGGTATTTGGTCATAAACCAAAGCTACAAGAAAGGTCAAGGGATCACCAAAGTTATTACAATTCATGAGGGGGGGATAATAATGTGTTTCATGATAATCCATCCAAACTTGTTGGACATTTCACCAAAAATCATAAATGTCAACCTCATAATAATCCAATATTTGGCACTTTTTCACAAGTTTATTTAACATTAGTGGAACTTTGAAAAGTAGATCCCTATCAAGATTGTGTAGCGCCTGGTTAAAGACCCGATGTGTGAAACCAGCCAGTGAGGTAATAGATGAGTTGTGAACAAAGTAATAACAGTAACATTGTTTTCATGCTGGGGTTTGTGACGCAGGTCAATCCCTGTCTGCTCTTTGTCTGCCTGTCATGCCAGAGGAACTCATTTGTCCCCCGAAGAAAGATGGATGAACTGTTGTAGAAAAAAAAGCCTGCTGGGGGTTTCTGAATACCTGGGGGAGTGTATGTTTGTGTGTATGTGTGTGTGTGTGAGGAAGTCGCTGTAGTCACACTGGTCTGTTTCCTCATTATTGTCACAATCCTGCCCAGCTGGGACTTCCTGGACAGAAAGGTGTCACACACACAAACACACACACAAACACACACACACAAACACACACGATTCATATACATGCAGATAATAACTCTTGCATGCATTCACCAGTTCCGTCATGTCAACTGTACACAACAGCACACACACACGTCCAGAGTGCACCTGCCAAGCCAAGTTTTACGCATTTCTGGACACAAATCTGAAGAAGAAGTCCTCATCCTGCCTCTCATTCAAACCAGGGACACCCTGAGCTGTCAGCAGTATCGTAACTGTAGTCTTGCAGCTTTAGCAAAGGTCTAAAATGAGAAGCACCTCATATAAACCTGCCCTCGTCCTCCCTACTCATATCAATCACATGAATTTGTTGAATTGTATTGTGTTATACTGACAAGCATTTCTACAGGCATGTTGTATTAGACTGCGTTAGCTGTATCTAAAGTTTTGAAGACAATATTAAAAACACGAAGGAGGGCTTCAGCCCGAGTCCCCACTTCAGTAATTACCTTTGCCAAGGAGGCTATGCTTGCGGTTCGGTTTATTGGTTTGTTTGTTAGTCAGCAGGATTACGGAAAAGCTACTGGCCCGATTTTCATGAAACAACAGGTGAAATAACAGAACATGGGCCGAGGGAGAACCCATTCAATTTTGGACTAGATCCATTTCACAGTGTGGATACAAAAATTATGTTTCACTTTTGTTAACATTGTAAGATAGACAGAATTTGTGCTGCATTCATGCATTCGTGGAAAATAGAAATGTTTGTTTCTGACTGGGAACATTTACGAACTCAACTATCAAGAAGCTGTTAAAACGCTCTGAACAATAAAGACATCTTCTTTGTTCATGAACACACCTAAGTCTGAGGAACAACTTCCAAACTCGGGAAATGTGCCCATCTGAGGAACATCCAATTTAAAACATAAATATAATCCACATAAGATTAAATTGGGTCAGCTACAGTAGTAAAACAGAGCATATCCAACATAATATGATTCCAACTTCAGTGTGAAATCTTTTGAAAAAGAAACTGTATCATTAGTGGATGAATAGCAGCGGCAGTAAACTGAATATGACCCTTGTTTTACATAAACCAGGCTGAACGTCACAGGCTGTTGCTATCATTCACTCAGCTATTGTCAGTGAGCAGCCGCTACCTGCGTACTGAGAGAGGTGTGCCACTACTGCCCGAAACCTTTATAAAAAGTACCAATATCCAGTCATCATAGTTTCCAATAAACAAATGTACCTGTCACTAGTACAGCTCACAAGATATTGTCAAAGGCCTGCAGGCCGTGTTATAGTGCACACTCATTACTGTTGATGCATCATAATGATAGCAGTTATTTTGTCCCATATTTCTCCATCAGGCACACGCACGCACGCACGCACGCACGCACGCACGCACGCACGCACGCACGCACGCACGCACACACACACACACACACACACACACACACACACACACACACACACACACACACACACACACACACACACACACACACACACACACACACACAATCAAATACAAATGCTGTCTTCATAAGGCTCTGCACTATGATGGCCTTCCTTGTCAGTCAGGCATGGACAAACAAAACACACTGCCTGGCACACATACACACATCTGCACGCTGCTTGTTTACCTTGCAAAGCTGTTGCAGTAATTTAGCGAGGGAAATCATCCGACAGATATCACAGCCTTTCCTGTCAGCGGTCTCAACAGTTCCCGTTAGAGAAACCTAAACCAGTTCTTTCTCTAAGGTTCAGATCCTAACCCTGCCCAGTGACCAGACAATCTGCCTCGAAACCTGAAGCAGTTTGAGTAGGGTTTCAGAAATGTTTAAAGCCTCCAGTGATTTTGTCTTTATTTAATAGAATTTAATCAAATTTTGGATTGAAATCTGGCTTCAAACCTTCATACTCTACGCAGAATAAGGTTGCACTACTACCTAATATTTGTCTGCACAGTAGCCGGACTTCTCGGGGAGCCCCCTCTGAGGCCATTTAAGAGCCCAGGAGCGGGAAGTAGTTAAGAGGGCAGGTAACACAAGACACCCTGGGACATAAACACTGAGACTTATTAGCTACCAACATAAAGTGAAACAGGGGCCAAGAATATGTTTCTCAAGACTTGGACACCTGGAAGGCAGAGGAAAGAAAGACAACGAGAGGGGGGGTTATGGATGCATTGCTTTGACCGGAATAGAGTCAGGGTTGGATGAAAAGGAGGGTGTTGCTGTCATGGCAACTGCTCATGTTGGCATTTTGTGGACGTGCACAGCAGAGTGTGAGGCGAGAGACAGAGTGATAGGTTGACAGATACTGTATCTGTGACATTTAGACATGGTAGCCCTGCCAAAATTCCCTATTGAACTGATGCCATATCAAAACCACAAGGCTGACAGCAGTCCAGCATTACCTCACCAACCAAAGATGGCCCGTTGGCCCTAAGGGAATATAGATGTTGTTATTTCTGACATGAGATTCCAGAGTCCAAATGAAAGCATTAGTAAATTCCTGTCAATCCTTTCCTAGAAAATGTATTTGGTAAACAGCTTCCAGATGGCAGCTCAATAGCCGTCAAGTTCTTATCTCTGTGCTTTTGATTAATGTTACAACCACATTTCAGCAACGCAACGTCGTTCATTATGCATTAAATGCTCATACACAGCTAATCTATCTGCCATATTCAACAAAAACACATACACTTAATGTCAGATATTTTTTCTTGGACATAAATAGTAAGTGAGTAGTAGGTTAAAGCATCTATGACATTCTCAGACTCAAGACAGACCAGATCAGTTTTTACTAGATGGCCCCTTCCCCACTTCCTACCCCCATAAGTCCAGAGCCCTTGCTAGGACCACACCTATCTTCGAACTTTCACCTTCATTTTGATCTCAACTACAAACCTGTAAAACTTTGTTACGCTAAATCAGATTGTAAAATGGGGGCGTTAGGTAGGGGGGCCAATTGGCTCCCCTTGCGTGGCCCACAGCCATTTTCGAACTTGGCCTTCATTTTGATCTCAAATACACATCTGTTAAGTTTTTTGACTGCATCTTGGGCGGTTTGCAATGCTATCGCATTGACAAAATCTGTCCACAGACAAACAAACTGAAATACTGTATATATACACCTGGCAAAGTATTCAAAACCTCCTCTGTAATAGTTCCTGCTACAGTAGGTGTCTCCAGGATCATATTTTGCCACAACACACACAGACACACACACAGACTCACACAGGTGAGTACCAGCGTCACTGCCACAGCTGGTTTTCTCTTCATCAACACTCATGTTCATGCATACACACTTATGTTAGTGGGATGAATAAACTGGTCTCCCTGGGAGATATTCTTCTCTATTTGGAGTTGATGGACTGCGTCACAGAAGAGCCACAGACAGGTGCACCGCTGAGGAGGAGTTATTGCTACTGAAGCCTTTGGCTTTAGCTGGGAGTGTCACATGACGACCTATTATGAGATCCTGGTCAATAAATGCCTGCATACACATAGCGGTGTGTGTGTGTGTGTGTGTGTGCGTGTGCGTGTGTGTGTGTGCGTGTGCGTGTGTGTGTGTGTGTGCGTGTGTGTGTGTGTGTGTAGAGTATGTGGTGTAATAGCACATTGAAAAGCAGTGGTGCTGCATATAGCTATATAGTGCAGTCTCTAAAACGAAGTGGTGATCACCACATGAGGTGTCTGTATGTATGACAGCTGACTGACAGCACGTAGGCCTTTAAGCTACACTGTTTAGATGGATCATTAAAGTGTGGTGGAACCTAAGACTCTCTGTTTGACACTCAATCAATGATGAGGTAAATGTCTGCAGCTGTTTTATGCAGTGGCTTTAGAGAAGTAAAAAAGCGTTTGAATTATTTTAGTTTTCTGTTCCAAAATATACTATTTGAATAGTATATACATTTTGTAGCAGAAGCTAGTTAATGAATTTGCAGTCTATATGCATTCAATGCTTGCAATATGCATCTTCAGTAGGACGATCATACAGACTATAACATTTTTGTTTTTACGTTTAAGAAAAGTAATTGAGGCTTTTACGTTATGATCAGCGGCATTCTCCTGCAATAAGGATACTAGTGGATGTTTAGAGGAAAGACTAGCATTATCTGCAATAAATTAAGTTTATTTAGCAGGTCATTTATCTGGTGTTAAATTTGGTAACCTATCTCCAAGACAGTGGTTTGACTAATGGGCAGCTAGCCTTGGCTTTATTAGTTACGTATTGCTGGTATGGGCATTGCAGCCCTGTTTATATTATCCTGGTTAGCAAGAGACATATACAGTATGTCAGTTTTTTTGCTTTAGATCCTCCAGCTCCTGCTCTCCATCCCTCTTTCCTGTTTTCCCTGCATCATGTCTTCTCACGCACCTCCTCACTTATTCTTCCTTCCTTCTCAAGACAAACTTTATCTCTCCTGCCCTGTCACCCCATCACTCCTCATCTCTTCTTTCCATCCCTCCACCTGCTGTGCCTCCCTTGTCCTCCTCTTTGTGACCTCCTCGGTGCATTCCTACACGCACTGGGACACTGTTTGGTGCAGGGAGCACAGGGTTGTCTAAGGGTTGTATTGAATAACTTCCATACAGAGATTGATGAGGTACTCTTCATCCATTGCCCTTTGTTCTTCCCTCTGAAACTGGCTGACACAGAAATATTATACATGTTTCTGTGACTTTGTGACATTTTGCAAGAAAGATTATTTTCTTGTTCTCAACTGCAGCCCAGAACAACAAACATAAGTTGTGGATTTCTTTTTCAGAACTATGTATTTCAACATCATGGTTGTGCTGTAGGAAAAGGTCAGTGGGTCTCCAAAGTCATCAGTATTCATCCTCTGGGAACCACAAATGTCCGCGTCAAATTTTGTCAATCAATTGAGCAGGTGGTACTTACAGGATATACTGTATAAAGACTTTGACCTGCTGGTTCTAAAAGAAAGGTCAGTGGGATTCATCATCTGGGGATCATGAATCCATACAATATACATGTATATGTATATATATATATATATATATATATATATATATATATATATATGTATATTTATAATTTGTTTTACATTTCGATTACAAAAAAGTAGGTAAAAAAAAGACTAGATACAAACAACACAAATACACACCATAAGAACAAGTACGCCAGAGCTTAGAGAGAAACATAAATAAATAAAATAAACCTGCTTACGAGATCTAACCATCAATCTTTCTTGACCGGACTTACTTAGAAGTTTTAAGGTTTTATACATTGTCCAATGCATATAATATTTTAGTCTCGACAAAAGTGGTGAACAGACCAACGGATTAACTGACCGACAGACCGACATTGTCATCCTTGGAGCGCTGCTGCTCTCATGGCTAAAAACCAGTCAGATGTGCAACATATTTCCAATCTGTGATACTCCTCTTCTACAAACAAAGAACTTCCAAAGCATTGATTCCCAAATTTAACAGCAACTCTATATGTATCCACTGTTGTGTTTTGTAAAACAAGCTTTTATCTAAGATCCAGCTTGTTCAGTAATCATTTCCCAGTCAGAATGAGACAAAGAGATACGTTCATAAGAACAAACTGTCCATCCTCTAAGCCTTGTGCCTACGTGTGTACCATGTCATATACAGCAAATGTATGAGTAGTGTTTTCTTACCCTATTGCATAACAGTTCCACATTGTCCAAATACCTTTCACCCATACAGTTAACTCAGACTTATTGTTTAGTATAAACAAAACACCGGCTCCTAGCTTTGAAATAACATGCATGGCTTATTTTAGGGAAAATGTCATGGAGGGGGGGGGCGGACGGACTGTTCGCCTCATACGAAAACAACAACACAATGGAAAGGCACAATGGGATTCAAAAAGCCAATTTGCTGACAACTTTCCACACTACCAAGTGGCCAAACACATACACACACAGAGCATATGTGAATAAGGTCCGGAGAGTTCAAGAGTCCTTTGCCTCACATATATCCTGTATGGCAGCATGTCATCACAGAGGTCGACTTGACAAGGAAGTCAGGTCATACCTTTGAGAGGTTCTCACAGCTAAAGGCCGTAGAAATGAGACTGAATATTTCCTGGCTCTGTTATGACACCATGACACAAAAGAGCTGCTTTGGGTGAGTGGCTCTCTCTCTCATGTGTGTGAGCAGACCTCACTAACCTGTTTGTGATTGTAATGTGATAATAGCTCTAGAAAAACAAAGAGCCTCCTTTACAGTTTTCACTATGAGACTCAATAACCAGATTGTTGAAAGACACTGAAATCTGAGGACCTGAGATCTGAGAAATTGTAATAAAGTCATATGATTATATAAAATACCGGTGATATAAAAAGTACAAATGTTTGAACTATCTATAATGCCTTATCTGATCTAGATAATCTATTGTTTACGATTGAAGCGGGATACTAACACCTAAAAATAAATGTTAACATATATCTAAGACAATAGTACAGCGTACTTATTTTTTTGTAGGCTGTGGCAGTAACACATTAGAACACGAAGTACTGGTAAACATATACAGTAATTAAGTACAGCATGCACAACTCTGAATATTTCCACTCGTCACTGATTAGAAGTTCATGGGCGGAACCTGATACACTGATAGAGTTGGTCCATGCACTCAAAACACACACACATCATCTGTTCAATTAAATCACACGTAGTATGATTGAGTCGGTGGACTTTAGTAGCTGTCGTACAGTTTCTCTACCCATTCTTCTGAATTTATTTCTCAATGTTAATAATCTATAGAGTACGAAGAGCAAATACAATACTGACAAAAACAATGGCACCCTGCAGGAATAAAGTGCAAGATAAATTGCTTGAACAATGGTACACCATTTTTCAAGAAGACACCTAATTTAAATATAACTTTTGGCTTACTCTTAGCAAAACATGATATTCAGCTCCAAGATCATTGTTATTACAAATTCCTTTCTAAGCCGTATCTTGCTAGTTATTTAGGGGAATCTGGTGTTTCTAACGGCAATTGTTACAAAAAGTTTCTGTTTTCATGTGATACAAACTTTTCTATATAAACTCTGTTTTGAAAAGAATACTGAATATCACACACTGACATTCATTGTAGCTTGCTATGCCACTTCTGCCAAACTGATCATTCAATCTCAACCAACCAACCAACCAACCAACCAACCAACCTCTTTATTCCTCCCCAAAGGGCAATAGGTTGTGCAGCAGTGAAACACAAAATACATGATAAAAACTCAAAGTTTAAACAATTCAAAACCATTTTTAAATAAATTAAATCACAAGTAGAAATGTTGGTTTTTAAACTCAGTCAACTACTATCTACTTAACCTGTGAGATCCATGGTGGTGTATGCACTGGCAAAAGTAGGCCATGAATCATATGCTATGTTTCATTTCTTTATTTTCTGACAGTCTCCCCCCCAAAATGCTTTGACTCTGACAACTTATTGGCTACGCCTGAACAGTAACAACTATGCTTTCAATGTGACCTTGAGCAAGTCACTCAAAATTGGTCCTGCTGTATGTATATGGGGTAAAAGTCACTTTAGACAAAAGTGTTAGATGAATGCAATTGTGCAGATTTATGAAGATTCTTTTATTTTTAAGTTAAGTACTGACTGCCAAACATAGGAGCGAGAGAGCTTTGACATGCAACAGAGATCCCTATCTGAATTGAACATATAACATGGTGTGCGTCTTAACCACTAGATTACCAAGTTGTCCAATGAAGCCAATGTCCCCATCCTAGCAGCTTTGAGCATCACTATATATTTTTTATAATAAGTCATAGCAGCCCTGCAAGAGCAGAAAATAACAAATACTGTATACATTTGGCCCCAGTTTATCCCACTATTAAATATTATTTAATATTATATATATGGCAGATTAATTAATAAATATTATTTAATATTATATATATGGCAGATTAATTAATAAATATTATTTATAATATAAATCTGAAAGATTAAAGCCAGAAACTTTCTTTTGCTTTGTGCTTTTGGAGTTTTGGAGTTTGGAGCATTAACCCATTTCACTCAGCGTACGTGCACCTGTCTTACATGTCATTCAAAACATGCAAGATAAGCAGTTTTGGATTTACATTAGTTATCTGTATGTTCACAGAATAAGTTGAATTAATTGTGTGTTACGTATTATACCATTGTATCAGCATGTGCATGTTTGTGCAGTGTGTGGGCACAGACAATAGGCCTTTGTCTCACTGCATCCTATTTTTCTCCTGCTGGCTGACACAGACATTCATACACACCACCACACACACACACACACACACACACACACACACACACACACACACACACACACACACACACACACACACACACGTCGTCTATACACCAGTTCCTCCTGGCTTCCGTCAAGTTACAACAGTTTAGAGACAGCAAAACAGGAACAATCTGATCTTCTCTTCCTGCCTCACACTTCCTGCCCTCCCCCTCCTCCTTCTCCAGTGACGATAAAGAGAGAGAGAGAGAGAGAAAGACACAAACAGATGAGTGAAAAGGAAAAATAAAGTCTCAAGGGGGTGCAAAGACAGCTGGACAGATGCTGGAAATGAATAAGATAGAGAGGGAAGGTGGCAGAGGGAGAGACGGAGGCGGAGGTATAGCTGTAGATGTGTGTGCTTATGTGAAAAGGCGGTAGTTTACAGTGAGATCATGGGAAAACAGTGGGGAGATTCTGTGGTGGGCAGGTGTTGAGTGGTCTAGTGGTGATGGCCATTGTGCCCCTGAGCAAGGTACTTGGTACTGTCTCTGTAGTTAGATCACTGTAAGTCGCTCTGGATAAGAGCGTCCGCTAAAATGACCTGTAATCTGTAATCATTGAGTGCACACAACCAAATTACAAGCATTTAATATGAAGCATTTACCAGTGAAACCCTGCATATATAAGTTTACCATGAACGTAAATATGGTATGGTATAGTAAATATGGTTCAAATATGGTTTTGCTGTACTAAAGACAACACTGGTAACGTAATATTTTCATTATTATCAACACATTTTCTGAAGAGATATCTTATAATATAGCTTTATAACTGTGCAGCTACAGTTCATCATGTGCCTTTGGACCAGAAATATTACATAAATAAAACTATACTGTACATATTTTACAAACAGATAGAAACCAAACAATACTGAAATAGAAAAGAAAAAACCGTAAGAACATTTTTAATTTAAAACCATAAACAAAACAACTCTGAGGCTACATTATTTGAATCACATTATATAAGAACAAAAGACATGGAATTTCCGTTTCTCAATAAGCTGAGAGGAAACACAACTACTCCGGTTGCATTTATTATAATGAAGGGACATATAATCCAAATGCAACAGGATGTCCTTTTCATATGTTTTTAAAGGTTTTATAAACAGAAATAGTTGAGAAATAGAGGCAGACACTAGTTAGTTAGTAGGATACATTTCTTGTTGGTTTAGTTTTTTTTTTTTTCATTAGATTAGTTGGTACTAACAAAAAAGATAAAATTAGTCAAATAAGTCAATTCTAGTGTCATGTCAATGTTTTGCCAGCTTCTGCACTTGGGAGAAAATTAAAGAAATGTTTGCATAGAGAAGAGAAGTAGACTGTTTACTGGCAGAGTCTCTGCAGTAATAGTGCTTAAACTTAGTGACGGTTAAAAAGCAAATAAAGTTCATCATAATGCATAATTTGGTGACAGCCTTCTTTTCCCTTACACAGAAAGGTAATAACACACACACACACACACACACACGCACACGCACACGCACACGCACACACACACGCACACGCACACGCACACACACACACACACACACACACACACACAAACAAACTCAGAGCACCTGATGAGCTGCGGTTCTGAAGAAGGAAGTGAAAACTCAGTCCATCTGCTTTGACAGGAAGTCAACAGAAGCCACATACAGGCATGCTGACGTCAATCAGAGCCACAGGAACACCTCCTCACACCACACACACACACACACACACACACACACACACACACACACACACACACACACACACATTCCTCACAGTGATGCATATGCCACGATAAACACTCATTCGAATCATACACTTTACTAATCCGCAATTGCAAAATCGCAGAGCAAAGTTTAAATACCATGAAATACTTCCTTACATACACATCAATACTTTAATAGATGGTTTTACTCACCACACATACACACACACTCATACATTTATGTTATAACACCGACATATAAACAAGAATCTGGTAAGTAAAGCTTGTCTGGGTGTATTTTTTTACAATAAGTAAAGCAAGGGACAGTCTTGTTTTTGTGTTTTTATGAAAAAGACAACATTGTTATCGTTGTGGAACTATCCGAGCCTACTTTGATGTCATATGTGACCCGAGTTTGATATAAAACATCTTGGTCATTTGATGGTTAACTACGCTCACTGTTCTCAGTTTCATTGTTGCTCATCTCGGTCTCTTTTTTCACAGAGACGCATATCACTATCCCTTCAATGTTCTGCCTAGAGTGTGGGAACATCTGCCTACATATGTGACGGTAAAGTTTGGATACTTTGTCTTGTATTTTCAAAGGTCCAAATCTACAGACTACAATCATTTCAGCAGAATGCACAAGGCCCGTGCAATAAAACCATAGGGATATGTACCGTAAAAGACAGCTTATCAATAGCAACAAGAACATTTTTGCTAAAATGTTCGATAGCTTCACTTAAATGCATTAAATGCAAACCGCCAGGAGAGCACAGAACGAATACACAAAGTTTGGTTGCAAGAACAAACCCCAAGCGTGCTCCCTAACTACTAATACTTAATAATGAAGCGTGACACACAAACAGCCAATCATTTAACGGTGTAACAGAAACAGTGTGGAGCGGGAAAAATGAGTCCAGATGATGATAAAAAAAGAAAGTACAGGTCAGCTTTTCAGTATGGCAGGTTTTCTTTTCTTTCTTTTTTTTTAAACGATTATCAGATCACCCTTGTGTCTAAACTTTGCAGGAAACCCGTCCCGATCAAAACAAACTTCTTTCATAACCTTAAAATGATGACGTTACACCTTTTGGAGCAAACAACATGTCGTTACTCACGATCTATTACATCTCAAGAAACAACCCACAGATGCCAGTGATAATTATGAGGCCAACTGGTTCGCCCTCACAATACAGAAATGTCTTCACTATGATCGTTTTGAACAGAAATGAGTCCAAACAAAAACAGCAATAAAAGCCTGACCACATAAACAGGATTTGTAAAAAAAAAACCTACATTCAAGTGTAAAACCACATTTATTCTATTTATCTGTGTATATGTGTGGGTGTTTTGTGAGTTTGAGTGTGTAGCTTTGGTTGAGCCGGTGAGCAGACACAGAATCCAGTATCACACAAAGAAATTCCTAAAGAAATATATTCACAAGCCACACACACCTATAGTGCTCATAAAGTAATGTGAGCTTGTACTCGCATACTCACTGCCTCTTACAGGCATCAACTGGTGTGTGTGTGTGTGTGTGTGTGTGTGTGTGTGTGTGTGTGTGTGTGTGTGTCTGAAGTACCAGTTCAATGTGTTTGAACATGGTTAATGAGCTTGATGACAACATTCTGGACTACAATGTTGAAGCTGAAGAAAGATGGCGGAAAAAAGTGAAAGTCGTCACGTACGCGAGTTCATGAGCAAAGGACGAGACAGAGGACAGGCAGGGAGGGAGGAGGAGAGAAAATGAGAACAAGGAAAAATGGTGGCAGAAGAATGCTCGAGCCAGATATAAATCAGATAAAAAATATGCGTTCTTCACGCAGCTTTACAGAAGTCAGACACGTAGCAGGATATTCCTCTGAGCCTCTTACCTGGGAGACAAACTCTGGTGATTGGAGGCTGAGTAGTTGCTGCAGGAGACCTCCTGAAAGAAGGAAAGAAACAATGATGTTAGAAAGATGTACAAAATACAAATACACTGCATATTCTTCATCTTTAAATGGTTCACCCAAAAAATGAATAACACAGTAAAAGCTTAAACATTTTAAAAGCATTTGGGTTAAAGGAATATTTCAACCTTTTGGTAAATACAGTTATTCGCTCTCTTGCAGAGAGTTAGATGAGGAAATCGATGTTTGTACCATAAATATGAAGGCTACAGCCAGCTGCTAGTTAGCTTAGCTTATCATAAAGACTTGCTGAGCTAAGCTGACGATATCTTTTCTCATCTAACTTTAGGCAAGAAAGCAATTTTCACAAAATGTGAAACTATTCCTTTAACTGATTTCTATGACTGTTCAGGGAATTAACACGGGCCCCCCCCCCACCCACAGAAGATAACATATATCATGAATGGGGTCACTTTAAACTTCAAATTGAACACTCACACACACGCGCACACACACACACACACACACACACACACACACAAAGCAGATTTACATCAATGAGACATCAATCAATCTTTTGAGAGTGGAGATTTAATAAAAAACTGAATGTAACTTAATATTACAATGATGACAAAATGACTGTGGGAACCTAATTTTGGATCCATTATTTCTCTTTTGTCCCTTGAGAAATTAAAGAATAGTTTCCTTGACTGCATCAGTCAATTAAAATTTCTCTTTAAGGAATTTCTCTGTGGTGAGGCACAAACACAAACACACACCCACAACTACTCATACAGATGGAATGCAACAATGGTATGCATTTAAAGTATGTGATGCCCCAACTGCATCTCTTCTGCACTGCTTCAGTGGCCAGCGTATCCTATTTGTGTCTCACATAAACACTTTGAATGATATAGACACATGTCTCACAGAAAACATAATACTTTAATCTAGATTGTGTGTGTGTGTGTGTGTGTGTGTGTGTGTGTGTGTGTGTGTGTGTGTGTGTGTGTGTGTGTGTGTGTGTAGATCAGGCATATTGTATTCAGTAGTCAGTATATTATGTAACTTCAAATGTAACGTGACCATTTTCAACTCAACATTTTCTTTTGAACTTTAACTATCAAACAAAAGTATTCTCTTTAATATAAAATAAAACAGAAACGCAGCAAATCCTCGAAAGCAAGAAGCTGAAACAATTGAGGTTTAGTCATTTTGCTTGAAATCGTTCCTTATTAATGATTATTCTATCAAAAGAGTTGCTCTGATATTCATTTTGTCGATCAACTGATCAAAGAAATGACAAATCCTTTCAGCAATTGTTTAAAGCTGTTGTTTCACCTCAAGTATCACACCTCCCAGTGGAGCAGAGACAAATGCACATACACTGGAAATATGTATGTAGGGCACCTTTCCCTTTATTCTTCAGCCTTATGTATGTGTGTGGCAGATGACATGATGATGATGTGTGTGTGTGTGTGTGTGTGTGTGTGTGTGTGTGTGTGTGTGTGTGTGTGTGTGTGTGTGTGTGTGTGTGTGTGTGTGCGTGTGCGTGTGAGTGAGTACATGGTGTGTTTAAGGCATGTGCTGTGTTTGTTTGCTGGACCTTTGGTGAGAACAGCTGTGGTATCAGAGTCACACCGCAGCCTATTTAAAGCTCAAGATGTCCACCTAGTGGTGAAATAAAGGAACTGCAGTCTGAGTGTACATGCTTACTAAATGAGTGACTAGCATTTGCCTTTTTTTTTTTTAAGCTATAAAGAGGAATTTGATGTATTTTCACCATGATATTTACTGCATAATGTTTATATTGTTTAAGAGTCATTTTTATTTTCATTTTGCACAAATGAATCCAAAGAGTGTCTAAGTCAGGGGTTCTCAACGGGCGCTGGAAGCAATATTTTTGAAAGGGGGACATTTATCTGTTTTTGTGGGACATTTGTTTTGTAGGCTATGCCACTGGTTCCCAAACGGTGGGCCTTGAGACTAATCCCGGTTTGCCGTGGGATTTTGAAACAATTAGGCCTATTGCATTTAACTGTACAAAAGGTTATGAATGATTTTTAAATTTACTTCAGTGTATCCCCTAGGTTTACTGCTCTGCAGGGGAGCTGCGTGCAATTTATTTTAATTATCTCCTCTCCTTTCCTCTGCTTTGTCTCTGACTGTAGGTGTGTGCGCACGTGTCTGTGTGTGTGTGTCGGGAGCAAAGCCCCGCCCTTCGCGAAACAGAGCAGAGGAGAGAATGTGAATATGCAAATATATAAATAACATAAGAGTTTATTTAATAAAAGAGCACCTGTTCAATGTGAAAAGTGAGTTGTGGATATTAAAAAAAAGTTCATAAATTAACTTCTAGAATTTCAGGGTGGACGCTGGGTTTCGTTGGGTGGGAGGGGGGGGGGGGGGGGGGGGGTGCACAGCGCAGGGAACTGTAGTTTATCCTTACTTTAGCCTACACCCTTATTTCACAATATAGAAACATTAGGCCTTATATGCTTTGGCCTAAATATAAATAAAACATTCATTCATTCATTAAAAAAAACGATGTCAAAGCAAACCCCACTTTAGCCATTTGGGCATGGTGGGAAATATTAGAGTGTGACACGTCAAAGGCTCTCTGCTAGTGTGAAGGAGAATAGCTATTTTACAAGGACTAGGCAAAATAAATGTTCACAGAGTGATAACAGTGATACGATGTGTTATAGAGGGGATTTTGCCCGGATATGAACACAGGTGTGCTTTGAAATTTTGGCTTGGTCTTTGGTGTGCCTTGGCCACAGAAAGTTCTGAAAAACACTGGGCTATGCAATGTTGTTAAATCTTAATTCTTAAATCTTAAATCTTAGTTAAAGAAAAGAGCGAAGCAAAGTCTTTGCATGTGTAAATTTACTTGGCAATAAATCAAATTGTGAATTGATTCTGACCAGTGTTCAGGCAACTTTGTGTTTTTTTTAGACTTTTATTTTTATTTTGCTGAGCGATAAGGTGCTGCTTGAAAAAACGTCACGACACGTTTTGCAAGTGGACTTTGGAATACCGTAATTACGTCACAGTTTGTGCTATCGAAAAAATTCCAACGATTTCTGAAAAGTGAGACATTGCGCTTTACAGGAAATATGGTTCACTTGCGCCTTTCCCGGATGCCCGCGAAGCAGCCCCTTTGTTCCCAGTGAATACACACACGGCGGTGGAGAAACGCAGACAGCAGAGCGGAGAAACAGAGCTTTTCAAATTTCAAATGTAAAATCTGTTATTTTGCAGCAGGAGAACTCAATATAGCACGACTGCTGAAATTATTCCATCAATCAACTACATTTCCCATCCAACACTGATTGGACATCCACAACAAAGGTGGCACATTTTCCATTTAACCCTTCTTACAACCACATTGGAAATTCATTCCACCAATTAGGCCATCACTGGACTTTAGTGCATTTACAATTTAAAACATACATTTTAATGCAAGTAAAGGTCAAATGATCACTCCAATGTTTGTTCTCTATCAGCTCCTGAGGTGAAAATGTGGCCCTTTAGTTGATAAAGGTTCCACTATATTCACCACTAGCTGAGCAGGTAGTGTACAATCGGGCTTTAGAGCTTTTCCACAAAAACAGTTGGCTGCTGTCGATGAAAGTGACGCTATGAAAGCGGATTACATTAATTCAATATTCTTGCAAGAAGCTGCTATGCTAGCTCAGAGGAGTGACTGCCTCCTCCGTGATATTTATACACAGTTCAGGAACTAGGAACTAGTTTAGGTCAGGTCCTCTTTTGCTTGATAGATGATTCTACTCTACCCTCCAACACAGTAGGTGGCGGTAATTCAACTTAACGCTGGTTGCCACCTGCCGTAAAACCAAAGAAGAAGAAGAAGCCCTGCAGCGGAAGTAAACAGTACAGGCACTATCAGCGTTAGCTCAGCTCTCTGGATGTATGAAACTAGCCGGGAGACGATGTTGTAGTCGTGGCGTAGATGAATATTTGACTTGTAGCAACAATGTCTTCGGTTGAGTGTTTGAGAGAGTTTGTCAACGAGCGACTAAATGCTGCTGCTGAAGAAATATTCGGAGTTTTTCAGAAAGTTGTCGTCGAGTACGAGACAGAGATCGACCGGCAGCGCAGACTGCTGGATGTCGTTTGGAAACCCGAAATAAAGTTACACAGGATAGGTGCGTAAAACGTAATAACACAAAACACAGGAATTTATGTTTGTTTAACCCCATGTGTTTTAATAGATTACGTTACTGGTACTAATTTGCTCGCATGTCTGCAGTATTATCCTATTCCTTTGTTCTCTGTCCCTCCAGAGCTCCCACAGCAACATGTCTGTAAGGAGGAGGAGGTTCTCTCTGACCAGCAGCTCTGTAGTTCAGGAGAGGAACTCCAGTCTGCACCAAGAGGACCCAGAGCCTCCACAGATTAAAGAGGAGCAGGAGGAACTCTGCACCAGTCAGGAGGGAGAGCAGCTTGTACTGAAGCAGGAGACTGATCCCTTTATGTTGACTCCTACTGATGAGGAAAGTGACCACCAGCTCCTCTCTCTCAACTATCATGTAGCTGAGAGCCAAGATCAGAAAGGAGGCAAGAATGGAGACTCAGGCTCAACTAGAAATGCAGAGCCACATCAACAGAATCAACATCACGAAAGCACAAGTCACAGTAACAATGTCGACAACCCTAACCTGCCAGTGATGCACTGTGATACTCACACAGGTAAACAGCCTTTCAAATGTGACACATGTGGAAAAGACTTCAAGATTATTTCATTACTGAAGAGACATCTGATAAGCCACACAGGGGAGAAGCCGTTTACATGCAATACATGTGGGAAAGCTTTCACACGTAATTGTAGCTTGAAAAGCCACATGACAATCCACACAGGGGAGAAGCCGTTTGCATGCAAAACATGTGGGAGACCTTTCAGAAAAAGGAGTTCCATGGTAATCCACATGAAAATCCACACAGGGGAGAAGAAGTTTGCATGCAAAACATGTGGGAGAGCTTTCAGAAAATATACTAACTTGATATGCCACATGAGAACCCACACAGGTGAGACGCCATATTCTTGTAAAACATGTGGAAAATCTTTCCAATATAATGGTCAATTGACAGTCCACACGAGAACCCACACAGGCGAGGAGCCATATTCTTGTGAAACATGTGGAAAATGTTTCCGATATAATAATTTATTGACAGCCCACATGAGAATCCACACAGGTGAGAAGCCATTTACATGCAAAACATGTGGTAGAGCCTTCAGAGTTGGTAGTAAATTGACAGCCCACATGAGAACCCACACAGGTGAGAAGCCATTTACATGCAAAACATGTGGTAGAGCTTTCAGATCTAGAATTGGCTTGACAGACCACATGAGAATCCACACAGGTGAGAAGCCGTTTACATGCAAAACATGTGGTAGAGTTTTCAGATCTAGCAGTGGCTTGAGAAGCCACATGAGAACGCACACAAGGGTAAAGCTGCATTACTACAGCACACAGGTTCCAGAGATTAAAGAGGAACAGAAGGAACGCTGCATAAATCAGGAACATTTGTAAATGGATTGATCATTAATTGTGGATGTTTTCAGAATGCAATTGTAATTCTTTACACTAAAATAAAGGGAAACTGGTGCGAACTGCAGCTGAATAAACAACTTCAGATAAGGGAACATTATTCGCTCTCGTAGTGTGATAACCATCTGTTTTATAGGCTATGCAATGTTGTTACATTTAAGACTTGGAAAAAAAGAGCGAGGCAAAGTCTTTGTGTAAATTTACTTGACAATAAACCAAATTGTGAATTGATTCTGACCAGTGTTCAGGCAACTTTGTGTTATTAGACTTTTATTTTGCTGAGCAATAAAGTGCTGCTTGAAAAAACGTCACGACACGTTTTGTAAGTGCACTTTGGATTACCGTAATTACGTCACGGTTTGCGCTATCGGAAAAAATTCCAACGGTTTCTGAAAGCTGAGACGTTGCACTTTACAGCCAATATGGTGGCATTACGGTAATTTCACTTGCGCCTCTCCCGGAAGCCCGCGAAGCAGCGCCTTCGTTCGCACTGAATACACACAGCGGTGGAGAAACAGTTGTTCAATTGTAAACATGTACAATTGCAACTCTAAAATCAAATTCTGGCCTAATAAGAAAAATAATATAATTTAAATACAAAATTAATATAATCAATATGTAATATAAATAATTACTAAGAATAATAATCAACATTAAAATTCAGGGGAGACAATTAGCCTACATTTTATTTGATGGGGGGGCAGTAAGGGACCTGGATAATGGACAGGGGGGCGCCGGCCCAAAAAAAGGTTGAGAACCACTGGTCTAAGTGGACTTCAACTTGATTTTCAACACTCTTTAAGGCCCTGTCACACATATTCGTATGGCAGTAATGTATGCCGGCGTATACGAAATATCGGCAATACGTTGATATAAATTAAGGGTAAGTTGTGATCGCTTGAAGGACGCAGACGACATGCCGAACACGCCAGACATCACTGTATGGCAGAAACATGCCACCGTATATGAAAAGTAGCAAAAATACATAACGAATTATTATACGTATGTCAAACCTATTGATAGCGTATCACTTACTTATACAAAACGTATCAGAGTGTCTGGCCAACGGAGTTGGAAAAGTGCCATCTGGTAGTCACGTACACCAGCGTGTTGCCGATATTTTGTATACGCCATATTTTTGTATACGTTATGCATTTGTTGGGTATTCGTCTGATACATTTTGTATTCGTAAGTGATGCGCTATCAATAGGTTAGACATGCATATCTGTATATGTTCACTTTTTATGATCCGATGAAAAGTTGGACGTGTTTGGACTCTGACAAATCTTCGTATGCGCCGGCATACGTTTCTGTACGGATATACGGATATGTGTGACAGGGCTTTTAGAGGTCCCCATGATGGCTTATAATAAAACATAAAGCTAATGTTTTATTCTCAAGTGGCTCTTCTGGATTTTAGAGGCTGCCAGAAGTATTTTCCTAACATTTTCGGAGTCAAAGCAGGTCACTGAAGTAACCATTTGAGGAAAAAAAGACATGTAAAAAATGTTTGATTACTGGTCTCAATTCATCAGCACTTACTTGCTGGAGGCACACTGGACATTGGTCAGTACAGTGAAGTTATTCCTCACACTTCGAAGGCTTGCCAGAACCTAGGAAAGCAGAGAAAAAAATAATCATTAGGATCCTTTGTAAGGTACATATATATATATATATATATATATATATATATATATTCATATATACTGTATATTCAAAACCCATTGTATTTTTTCTGAACAGTGTGGTTACATGTTTTGTGTCTGCTTTGTTGTAGTGCAGAATGTGATACATCTGGAATTATATAGAGGTAATCATATTAAATGATACATGTATATATTTCATGTTCATTTCAAGTTTGGACTTTGATTTTGTGGCATTTGCATCGTCAGTGTTGGCAACTGCACTTTAACAGCCCCCACTGGAGGGCTGCAACTAACGATTATTTTCATCATCGATTAATCTGGCGATTATATATTCTGTCAATCAAAAAAACAAAACTTTATTATGACATAAAACAGAGAAAAGCATAAAATATCCATATTTGGGAGGCTGAAAAGTGCATTTTCTGCCATTTTTGCATAAAAAATTACTTTGACGATTAATCAGATGTCAAAAATAGTTGCAGATTAATTTTCTGTCAATCGACTAATCGTTACAGCTCTAACACACTGCTTAAAAAAATTCTGTCGATTTCAGATGTATTTGTTTGAGTTACAGACTATATTATAGTATAATATATTATATAGTATATAATATATTTACCTGAGCAAAAGGCGTCACGATCAGGTCATCTCCATGTCTGCAAACACACACACAAAAAGAGAGAAGTAGTAAAAAAAAACATCCTCATATACGGTACACACTGTTTGCTGTTAAGCTTGTTTGCTTAAGTGCTTTCTGCCAGCGTGGTCATGGTAAAAAGCAAAGATCTTAAGAACAATAAGCAATGAAGACCATGACCCAGCCAGCTTCTTTACTGTAATTAACTGAAAGAGTCCAAAGAGGGAGAGGAGAACAGGACGAAGGTCAAAAACAGGAGTCTTCTTTTCCAATGGCTTGTAACCTTGTAAAGCACTTAGCTCTCAGAGTGACCTATTTCTGTAAACTGAGACAGGGCAAAATACTGAATTACTCTTCTATGGGTTTCAAATCATTGTCATTATATATATATATATATATATATATATATATATATATATATATATATATATATATATATATATATATATATATATATATATATATATTCATATATATTCATATATATATATATATATATATATATATATATATATATATATATATTATATATATATATATATATATATATATATATATATATATACACATATACATACATAAAGGCTGCCCTACCTTACTGGTAAAGTTGTGTGGGCTCATAATATTTACCTGTAGAAACTACTCAGAACAAAGAAAAAGTTTTGCCAACTTTTTCGGGGTAAAAAAGAAAATGTAATCTATACTTTTATTGACAGTTACTACTCTTCTATGCTAGAACTGAGCACCACTCAGTGATAAGACAGTACAGCAAAGACCTCTTTTTGATAAATATGCAAATACATTATTATCTATCCAAAAGTATTATGTATTTTTATGGTATAAAGGAAACTAAAACTCATTTTAAGTAGAGTTTGCACATTACAATAACACATTTTTTGCTAATTTATTAATAAAATAGATGTATAGGAATGTGCATCTTCCTATAAATATGTATATGCCCCCTTCTACTGTGTGTCTCTTTGTAACTCTCGCGTGTACATGCTTGGGCTTTGTGTGCATGCTGTGCATATTTGCGTGTGTGTTATATTTACAGTTCAGAGGTGATGGAGGAGTTTCGTGACATGGACTTTGGTGATAGATCATAGTCGCTGTCAGAGCGGTAGAGGAAGGACTCTCTGCGCTGGTTATGACCGGGGAAGTTAGTGTGGAGGACCAGACCAGAGCCGGGGGAGGCCTGGGGGTCCAGAGGGCTGCAGCTGGTGGACGGGCCATTCTCCACATCGAAACTGAAAACAGATAAAGACACAGTTTATTATTTAAATGTATCATTGCAGATTTTTTTCCCCAGTAATGTGAAGCGTAGAGCAACAAAGCAGAGAGAAATAAATGATTGACAGATAGGAGACGACCCTGGATTTAAGATTCAAGGGAACGTAGTGTAGGTTTTCTGGTAACAGTAGACTCAAACATAGCTTATGGAATCTCTGCTACTGAGCTAGAGGAAATACCCTGATAAGGAAATAAGTACCGTAAGTAAATTAAACTTTGAGATTGTCATGAAACTCTTAAATGAATCATACTCCCTTTTTCAGATAAAGTTTTGTTTTCATTATCAAGCGCTCTGTGGACTTTATAAGGTTTTAATGATCGAGCATGACAAAATAGAAAGAGCCATTCCTTCACGTGTACACCATCAACATCCCCTTAAGATATAAACTGCACTCACACATAATTATGTGCAATGGACGCACACATACATGAATGGATTTGACATGACCTGGCAAAAAAAAGAGCACAGTGACATGCTAGAGTGCACAGTGTTTATACACTGATGGAAATGAGTGAGAGTGAGGTTCCTACAATGGGGGAAGGAGGAGGTGGATGCCATTAAGACACCATCAAAGGAGAGGAGAAAACATCCCTTGAAGGACTTCTTTTTATGGCTGCGGTGCATCTTCCCAGAAATCAAACAAACTGTGCATGTGAGATATGTTGTATGTATGACATTTTCCACTGTAGTTTCAGTTTTTTGCAAGTCGCTCTCTTTCATCGCTTTGTTCTGCCTTGATGGTCGTTACTTCCCCTTCTGTATAGTAAACACACACCAGCAGAGAGGGTGCTGGTTACACCACAAACTTAAAGTCCACCTCTATGCGAAAATGTGTTTTGCTTATTGTTGCTTTATTTTTTATGCTTGACCTTGACTGTGCAGAATGATTTACGTTTTAAGCAAAAAAAAAGCCGTTTTTACGTTCATCTGCTGAAGGGGCAACGCTTTTCTGCGCTCACTTAGAACGTAGAATAGATCAGAGTTTAAAACATGATTTTGGGACATAACTCGTTGCGTGCCCTTATATAGAACTTACACAAGTATGATGTAAAAACTTGACACTTTGACACATACATACACGATGTGTGGAAGTGTCTGGACTCACTTCTTATTATATATACATACAATATAATAAAACAAGATAAAAATACAATAATTAGTGAAAACATTTTACGAGAAAATATCATAAATAACATTTTCTTTTCAGTTATGTACACTTGTGTATTTTTCTTGTTTCACTGCTCCTATGTAGCTCCTCTTCTGTTTGTTGTAATGATTGAAAACACATCAGTTCATCTATGTAAGAAGACCTATATTACAATGAGATAGACTCTTATTATACTGGGATAAACAGTGGTGAAACAGGCTTTTATTTTGATGAGAATGTACGTATTACATTTCACTGCACATGGATGGTGTGCTTTAGTACAGGCCCCTGTGGCAACTCATTATAACCAATAATTCTACATAATGCTAGCTTTGAAACCATATGGGACTGGATGAGTGGAGTTTCTAATGTTCTTTTTACCCCAGGGAAAGTGGGAAAGTGAGAGAAAGGTAAAGAGGTGTCTTTCTTTTACACAAACGATGGGATTCTGGTCTAAAAGAAAGAAGTGACATAAAACTAAAAGCTCAATCTGTGAAACGAGACACAGAGCGTTCAAAATGCTTCACAGAAGGGAGAAAAGACAGGAAATAAATGACTTATTAAACCAAGATTAACGCAAAAGAAAACAAGTTAGAGTCATCCTAAACACAGATTTGGCTTCTGTTAGACGATGTGGGAGGCTGATACAAAGTCGAAGAGGAACAACAACAAAAACACGATCACCTTTAGTTTGCAGACTTGACCTTGAAACAGCCAGAATTCCCTGCTGACAACTAGAGGCTCCTCCCAGTGGAGAGACGGCTAAACAACTCTTGACCTTGAAACCTTGTGTGTAGAAAATTAAATGATCAGATTGATCAGGGAGTGATGGAAAGAAGCTACAATTGGTGATCCAAGCCTTGTGTTTGTTAACGAGTCCTGCAGAGTGAGCATGCTGTTAAAATTAAGATACAGTAAGGGGTATTTTTGATAACCTGTCTATACTCCAATATTGTATGACACAGCAGGCCTACATTGTAGAGTGAAATATTCAAGTAAACCATGTTTTTGTGGAGTTATGGATATGAAATCCATAGAAAAACTGTGTAAAATAGAGAAATGTGAGAAAGTTTAATATGCTAAATATGTGCGCAAATACAAGCACTGCAATGACATGAGGAAGTAACACGGACACGTTTTGGATCAGCAGCTCTGGATTGCAAAGCAGTTCAAGCTTGGTGCTCTTGCAGCCCAAGGAAGAGGAACAACTCCCTTCCATTTTTTTGTAAATTACGACGTGGTACTACATCGGTGCAAAACGCTTGCCATGCAGCATTTCCTGTTCAATTTTGTATATCTAAACATGGCACAATGATGCACTGAAATACTGTAAAACAAAGAATGAACACAAAAGATTAAAAAGGTAAATGAAAAGTGCAAGGGTAACATGCAAACACATGCATGCCTGCACTATCCACCATGCATTGAATGCTTGACTGCTCTGCCTCAGGTTGATCCACTGGCTCTGTGTGTTGTGCACAACACGCAAATCTCACAACTGTCCGATTTCCCCCCCCCCCCCCCCTTGTGTTCTATAATAGCTAGAGAGCTTCACATTACATTTGTAGATGAAGATGATAAACAGTATTCAAGGAAATTCAAAAGGATAACATTTTCACAGGCCCAGGAAATGCCTCTGAAACTCATCTGTCCAAACAGGCTTCCCCTTAAAAAATAACTATATTCTGTGCGTTGTGCAAATATTTTTGTGCAGCGGCACCACAGTGTTAAAATAATCAAATATAATAACACTCCTGAATTCAAAACCTCACTTACAGTAAGAACTATCGGCAAAATGTACTCAAAGAGTCAAAAGTAAGAGTATTCATTATGCAGAAGAATTACATCAATGGATTATTGTTATTGATGCTTTGACGTGGAAGCTAATTTTAACTGCTTTGCATATAGTTGGACATCTTATTCCGTATAAACTCTTATAAAATCCTCCTATGAAACAATATTTCCCTCTGAAATGTAGCGAAGTAAAAGAAGCAGAAAACGGAAATACTCAAGTACTGTACCTCAAAATTGTACTTAAGTGCAGTACTGGAGTTAATGTACTGAGTTACAGGCTGGAGCGTTGTCATGTTATTCATGTGCTGTTCTAGACAAACACATCAGCTCTGATCTAACAATGAACTGAGTCACATCCTTATGAGAGAGTCTTTACAGTCATATGAAACTGTAACAGTCGAGGTACTGGTGCTATGACCAGGCTGTTACGAGAAGCCAAACAGACCCTCCCCTCCTCAAAAGAGAGGGCTGATAACACACAACACACAATGACATGTCCAAGCGTAAGAATGAGAATGAGCTTCATGCCGGGCCATTACTACGTTAAAGCCAATGTTTGTTCGTAACAGGATAACTCTGAGTGCATAATACGTGTGTGCCTGTGCGATGGAGACTTAACAAGGAAAGTACGTAAAGTATATTATAGCAGTGGTTCCCCCCCCACCATAGTCTGGTCCTCGGGTAGCACTGACCCCTGCCTAGCAAAGACCCATTAGACTATGGAAAGCATAGCTAAATTAATATGTTTAACTATTTGATCTTGGAAGTTCATTCTTGACCTTTTGAAATAGTATATTTAACAAAATTATTTAAAGTCAAAGGTACATATTTGCTTTTCTGAACAGCATTTATTTCTCCAGCTCTATTTGTTGAGTGAAGACGACGAAGCGATTGAAAGCTCCCAAAAAGCAACTAAGTAGACCTCTGAGCTTTGTTCATTTTGTTAAATAAACACAACAAAAACAGGATTATCTAACTGATCTGTAAAAAAATAAATAAGAACATTTATCCGATGGTTGTGTTTTTACCCTGGTCTACTTAGCAGGACAAAGAAGGGATATCCAAGAATTTAGCCTTCGAAATACAACACAAAGACAGACCTTGGGAATAAAGACCCTTTCCTCTGAAATGGGGTGTCCTGGTGGTTTAGTGGATTAGAGCGTTTGTCTGGGAAACCATTCTCACTCATAGCACTCCCCCATACTTTCCCTTTGAGGTTCGTGTACAGAACAACATGGACATCAGCGCTTGGATCTCGCGCATGTACTCTATAACTAAACATAAATGTAAAATTCAATGTCTTGCTCAGTCAATCAGAAGCATGCCTTCTGTTCAGAGACAGGATGTGAACAAGGACGGCTGAGAGATCAAGACAACCAGAGGCCAAATGCTTTTTTTTGCAATTAAGCGTTACCTAGGTAGAGTGGAAATATTGAGTCAAAGTAGCATGACAAGGATCAAAGCCTCAAATGATTTAATGACGCACGGTTGTGTTTTTACAGGATGGCATGTCATCTGTGTACCTTCCAAAGAACTACTGGGGACAGTGATTCCTTGGGGATGGGCATTTTGCAACTAGTCTAAATCATTATGGTACTGCATAGGCTGAGTAAATTATGTTTTTGGTGTTATTTTTCACTAAAGCAATCAGGAAGCGCTCCCTCTGACCCTAAAAGGATTTGCTAGGATGACACGACATTCCTTTCCCATGATCCAGCTGCATCGGTCTGACTGATGAGCAGACTGGCTGAGTGATGGACTTGCCTAAAGGACGATAGACTTAGTGACAGATTTGTAGAGAAAATGTTTAATTCAAGACAATATCAGATAGGGAGACGAGTTAACTCACAGGCTAACATTGGTACATAAATCAGTAAACAAAGCTACATGTGAAATACATCATTGATCACTAGAGACATAAACTGTACTTTAGCTGTTTAGCTGATTTAACTGTACCTGTTGTAGTTAAATCTTAAATTGACAAAGCAGACATTAGACGCTACACACTGTGATTAACATCCTGCATAAACTATCTTTTCTTATGAAGAGTCTTCATTTAAAATGCAGTGGAACTCAGGATGAGGCAGCAGCTACTGTGCTAAAACAGCAAAGAGTAACAAAAAGCAAAAACTGAACTGAAGACATCCAGTGACAGAGAGTTAGGAGAGCAAAGATGAGATGAAATAATTCATGTTTTCTTCTGGGAAATGACTGATCACTTCCTAGCTCTGAGACAATGTGTTGTTTCAGTTCACTTTAGTCTCATTTACTGGTAGACTGGGACAACTCAGCATCCTGCTTTTTGCTTCGTGTGACTGTAGTGTAGGTGTGTCTATTTCTGAGAATGATACTGGGACATGGGGCATACTCTGATAAGAAATATGACAATATTAGGGCAGCAACTAACATTTATTTTCATTATCAATTACCTGCAGACAATGTTCTTGATTAATCAAATAAAAGTTGTGCCTATAACATGATGCGTATAGTTCCCTACAGTCTTTAAACATAATGTTGTGTCTGACGAACAGAAAATCCAAAGCTAGACAAGGAACACATCAAAACATTTAGGAAGCTGAAACACGCAAATGTTTTTGATTAAAAAATACAAAATAATAATTTGATTAACAAATTAGTTGTCGATCAATGTTCTGTCGATTACCTAAATCATGGATCGACTAATCACTTAGCTCTAGACAATATAGAACAAAAGTAAGTCTTGCAGCTGTTTTTAATATTTTGGGGCAACTTTTCTCAATTTAGTCAATTAGGATAACTGAGGTTGAGTCACTGCTTTTACATTGTTTTTAGAAATATAGTTATTGAAAGGCTTGAATGTAACCAAGAGGTCTAACAAAAACGTTCATGTTTCAAACACATTTGGAATTAAATGAGACATGAAGATATCTTTTAACCTGCAAATCACAAAATCAGAGTTTGCCGGGATTTCTTTCCTTTCCTTTAACCGTTGAATTGTCCTACATGATCATAAATACATCTCACTGCTCGCCTGAGGAAGATAAAATACAAAAAGAGACTATAACTGAAATTTGGCCGCAGTCTGTTAAGAAGAAACAGATACTCGTGCTCTAAAAGAAAGCGCCACAGAGTGTCACAGACGGGGAGATGGAGAGCGTTCTTATATACTTTGAATTAATCTCTTCTTTCCTGTGTGTTATGTCGAGAGGAAACCAGTGACCATTTGTCTGTCGGGTTGTGCAAACAGAGATGCCATGGTAACACCTCCTGTTTGTGCGACGGTTTGCCACGGTTTAAATATTATTCCTTCAACACACACACTTGAATTTGAGTTTCTTCTGTTATTACATGAGCACAAATCATAGATAAAAAAACATCTGTTCCACGACATCATTAGAAGAACTTCTGGAGACTGAATGAGAAACGGAGAGAGATGTCCGGGACAAGCAGTGGAATCTAAAAAGACCTTTCTGTCTAACCAGCCGGTTCGGTGAAATCTGCCAAGAGCCCTGAAATGCCCCCAGAAGAATGATTGAACGATCCCATCAGGCCGAGCAAAAATAGCAGCTGAAATGTTATGCTCCAAAAGATCGCAGTAAAATTTCTCGACATGAATCTGCAGCAGAAGTGTCTAAAAATATGTTAATAACCCGAGCTAGTCCAAACAAGCAGGAGACATTTCCCAACACATGCACTTATAAAGCCTTACTGGAGCAAAGGGTACAACTTTAACAAGCAAGGACTCAAAACATTAAAATGTTAAACAACATTTTTCCTCGCCATCATTGTCAAACACTGATCTATTCCCACATCCAGTCTGAAAACGTCAGAGTGGCTACCTTCACCCACAATGCACTGTTTAGAATTGCTCAACCTCTGACATATTACATTGGTAGTATCAAATAATCTTTTATTTAGTTATTTTTAATTACAGTAATCTTTAGTATGCTCAGTAACTTGCACTACTTGGCTCAACTCTAAGATTTTCATTAACAATCTAATATATTATATAATATATTCATGGCTATGATCCCTTAAATGTGGATTTAGGCATGACACAGGGGGTTGACAGTAGTCCTGTCAGAGATACCTTCAGTATACTTCTATATTGTGCTTGATCAGGTCGTATCCTGCTCTAAACAGCATATTTCAGTCAATGTGTTTATATTCATTCCTTCACAGTGAACAGACGGTTTGCAGTGAAAATGTTTGTGTGTTACTGAAAAGCTGCACATTGCTTTCTTAACGTTTTTCTTCAATATCGACATTCTCTGATCAGAAACACAGGAAGCCCAAGCCGACCTTGTCATCTTGTGGTTCCCATGTGGTATTTCTGTATGTCGAAGCTACGCCATAACCCTTCAACACACAACTATATTACAACTGTAACAACACTCGTGCTATGAAAAGCTTTCTTGGCTCCAGCCTATATTTCATTTTCCCACTTCCCCAAATTGAAAAAAAAATGATTGTTAAGTTTAACTGTGACAGTTTTGTTGAAGCTTGTATTTTAGGTGAGGAATTTATTCTCCTGCTCTGCAAAGCACACTAATGAAAACATGAACCATGAGAATTATGGGCCTAACCTTTTTATTTATAAAAATAGGCATTACATCAAATATGTCCTCTGGCCTTTTCTAATCTGCGACCCAAAAACAAAGAAAAGAAAACTCAGGAATCCAACTAGACACAGCACTTATTAATAGCAATCAGGCCACTAACGTAATCAGGACTTGTGCCAAGTCATTATACATACACATTTAGATACAAAGTCATCTAGCAGATGCTCTCATTTAGAAATCATTTACAGTCTAAATAAAATGCCCCGTCACACGGTTTTAGGAATCACAAAGCAGAACTGGCCCAATAGGTGTGATAACGACGGTGAGGATGATGATGGAACAGGGGCTGCGGGCAGCTCAGAATGTGTGTGTGTGTGTGTGTGTGTGTGTGTGTGTGTGTGTGTGTGTGTGTGTGTGTGTGTGTGTTTGTCTGGAAGAAGTCATAGAAACTTAGCAGAACGCTGCTGGCATCTCTTATCCATTACATTCGCTGGTCTGTACTCGGGCTCCTCGAGGTCACAGTCCCTGGCTACTCTCTGTTGCTCTCATTGAGCTGTGTGTGCTGTAACTACGACTGCATTTCACCTGTAACTTTCTGTTCAGTTAAGCTAATTATTTTAGAAAGACGCACTTAGCTGAGATCCATAGAGATAACCTTGGATGTAAAATAACATTTACTCAAGTACTTTATTTAATGGAAGATTTGAGGTACTTGTACTTTAATTTCGTAATTCATCTTACTTTATACTTCTACTCATCCTTCTCCACTAAAATGTAGATTTTTTAATTCCACTACATTTATCTTACAGCTGGAGTCACTGGTTACTTTTCAGATTAAGATTTTATGTAACAAAAAGAAATGTGAGAAATATATAAAATGTCTGTCTATGAGTTGTTAGCAGTTCCATCAAAGTGTGATTTCCCCTCTAAACCTCATCACATGGCTCCATTAGAAAAATGAGGTAAAGTTATCCAACATTTCACAAAGAAAATGAAAAAATATATGTGTGTTTGTTCTCTTTTACCCTATTCATCCTTTGGTGGGAACCTGACCCCTAGGTTGGGAACTACTGCACTAAACTAAATTTATATAAAATACTAAATATAAACTAGCTCCACCTCAGCTAGCTACGACAGTAAAACACTCATTACCTATTGATGCATCAGCATGAGCTGCGACTTTCTCATACTGTGATGAATAATAATATCAGTCACTGGAGCCATTTTTCTGCAGATTTAATTATGTTTGTTAAGTACATTTAGTTGGTAATACTTTTGTACTTTGTTTAAATGCAGGACCTACTTGTAACAGATTATTTAAGTAAAGGATCTGACTACTTCTTCAATCACTGTAGATACCGCCATCATCTTAACCCTTCCCATCTTCCCCTCCATCATCATCATCATCATCATCATCATCATCATCATCATCATTATCATCACCACCAGCGATCTTCTTGATCCTTGTGATCCTCCCAGCCGTCCGTACTATCACTTGTTATTATACTCGTCATTATCTTAATTGCAATATTCACCCCATTATCACCATCAAACCCACCTCACAGACATTTTAATTTTAACTTTGGCAAGTCACTCATAAATCAAAAGTACACACCACATAAACCACAGCAGATTTGAATATTCCCTGCCACATATTTCCATGTAGATATCTCCATAACAACATATCACACTGTAAGTAAAGTGCACTGCAAATAAAACACTGCTCAACCACAACCTCTACAACACAGCTCTGCACCCCGCCCATGATGGCAAGCAAGCACAAAACCCTGGTATTCAAAGTCCCGCGCTGGAAAGGAAAATGGGTCATCGAAATGAAAAGAAATCCGGTTTGAAACGCTGACAACTATTTAACATGAAACTAAATATAAAATGAAGGTGAAGACATGCCTCAGGGCTACTTTTGTTTAATTGACAATTCTTGCCGTTCAAACAGATATGAAGATATTTTGAGGTGGTTTAGGGTTATTCTGCCAGCAGCTGTGACTCAAACACTCTATTTAAGAAACATTGTTGTTGTGTGTTTTTGTTGTGACCAATTACAATCATGTTACAGGCCCCAAGAGGCTCCCTGTTGTAGAACCACACAGATAGCTGCATAGATAGGACGTTTCCACAAATTCACAGTTTTGGTTTTAAGCGTGAAAAACTAGAGAATATATGTTGGTCTGAGATGATCTAAATAACTTTGTCCTGATAAGTAGTGAAGGCTGAAAATAAAAAAAGGGACCCAGCAACCAGGCAAACCCTCTGTGTGGAAAAAAGGAGCTGTGATCTTTGTTATTATGCCATAGGAATCCGGGTCACTGTCAAAATATTTGGTTAAGCCGGTCTCCTGTCCTAGCTGGATATGTGAGAAACACTCCCTGGCACACACACATATAGAGTAATTCATGCACACCCACATACCATGGAAGGGCAGATGCATGTGTGTCAATATGTTGTAGGCTATGTACAAAGAACAGCAGATGCATCTACAACACAATGCACACAGAGGAGTAATAGTCCCCTGGTTCCCACATGCGCCTTGTGTATCTGTCTAATGATACAAACATGCAGCACAGTACAGTACACCATACAGTAGGTGTGCTTCTGCTTTCTTCAGTATAGTCCAGTACTTTCCACAGGAAACCCTCAGTCACAGAGGTGGAACCCACCCAACCAGAGGTGAACATCTCCGGAGCTCAACGTCTACACACTTCCATCAGGCCTATTTCGTTTTTATAAAGATTAAGGAAATAAACACTTAGCATTACATTTCTGCCTGTTGAGAAAAGTATCAGCGACTGACAGATCACATGTCAACACTTTCTCAAAATGACTCAGTAGACTTCATGTTGTTGGGTATTATTATTCCAGTTTCACCAAGACATCCACTCTTAATGTGGTTGTGCTCTTTTTCATTGTAATGATGTTGCCTAAACCTTGCAACAGTCCCAGCCATCAGCCTGACGTGTCTCCAGCTGAGCCAGAATACCCACAATCCTCCTGGGATGAGACCCAGCCTAGTTTTTCACACTGGTTTATTTCTCCCTTCAAACATGAAAAAAACTCTGCACTCAACATCGACATCAGTTTTGCGTATTTCAAGCTTTCGTTGCTGATTATTTTTATTCTCAGGAGTTCTATCAATACTTAATTTAACCAAATGCTCAATTTAGGAACGGCACTTTGTTGTTGTAGGTCATTGATGACCTTAGTCACCCTTTGTTCAGTGAGTTCAGGTTGCTTCCATCTGGTTGCAGATATAATCTGCCAAGATGCAGGAACAATAGATTTAAGAGTTCATTGACCCCTTTCTGCTATTGGTCTGTTGAATAACTTTATGTAATTTGGGTAAATTGTTTGAGTGTTGATTTGAACCTTTGATCCTTTATAGCCAGGCAATGCCTACCACGTCAAAATTCAAATAAAGAGTGATCCCTTTTCAGATTGTTTGAATTTAATGTATAACTTTCCAGTACTTCTCTAGAAAAAATGCTGGATTTTGAGTGTTTGAGGAAACACAACATAACATAATTAACATTAATGTGTCAAAGAAAAGTTTTCTTCTTCTTTCTAAGCGTGTTAATTATCTTGCACGCTCCTGACCCCCAACGTGGAAAACACTGTTTTAGGTAAATGTGTTGGCTCTGGTAGGCGTTCTCAGTAACGAATATGTAGAAAGAGTTAAGACATTGGTGTTCAAAACATGAACTAATATGGTGAGACAAGAAATCCTGCTCGGCAACAAAGTCAAAATTACCAGAGTTGCTAAAGGCTGAGAAAATTGACCCTCCAATGTCATGATTATTTATTTATTTTTACATCTGTCCTTCGGGTCGTCTGGTTGTTTCTAACAGACGAGACTATGTTCCCACTGTGGCTAAAAAGAAAGTTATGACGATAAAAAAGATTCCTCTGAACACTTCCAGACTTATTTGCATGGTAAACTAATTGACTGTCTTAACCACAATAACACAACATGCAACACATCCTAAACATCACTGTGCTAAAACCATGCAGTCTACTTAGGCTGGATTCTCTCACCCAAACATGTACCAGTGCATATAACAACATTCCAGCTGAGGATATAATGATGAGAAACCCATGAGAGGATTGCTTGATGTGTGGGAAATAGGAAGTAAGACATATAATGTGATATGTACACACATACACAGCAAGGGGAGGAATTCAGGGACTCTACAGAAACACTTAAACAAATGAGTAAAGAGTATCTTAAAAAAGACAGCTTTCAATACAAGAACATGTTCAGCAATTGGAGTCAGAGGTGAGTAAGAAGTTATTTAAAAAAAAGAAAAACTAGAAACTGACACCAGATAAAAACACTGCAAGGACAGCGTGAAGTGTGTGTGTGTGTGTGTGTGTGTGTGTGTGTGTGTGTGTGTGGTTGTGTGGGTTATCCGTGCGTCCTAACCTGTGAGCATGGCTGTGGTTGGCGGCGTGAAGTTTTCGGATGACTTCCTCACTGAAGTCAAAATGAACCCTTCCTCTAGCACAGGGTGAACGCCGGTACATCTCCCCGACACACACATGCACTCATACACACACTACCAGGCGGCACATACTATCACATACGTAACCACACATACAAACACACACACTAGATAGACCAGAACACACCCATGTGCAGCATTTCACACCAAGCATAAATGTCCCATACTATTTTACACACATTTGACAAGTCAGCACCATTACTGATAACCATGCATACACATCTGTCATACACTTAACATTACAGGACTTCAAATAAAAACCTTCAAATGTATCTATCAGTTTGTACAAAACAAGCACCACCACACTCACACACGTAATATAAATAGCAATACATCACACATTCAGGCTACAGAGTCATATATTTACATGACTGTTAAAGGCTCTGTTTAAAAAGTTACTCAGCAGTTATCCATCAGTCTTCCACTCGACGGCACAAATAAAGCAGCAAATAGGTATCCAAACACCTTCTCCACACACTTGACCTCACGTCACACACAGCAGCAACATAAGCAGCGGTCCCTACGTCACTCCACGGAGCTCTTTAAACCCTCTCTCTCTCTCTCTCTCTCTCTCTCTCTCTCTCTCTCTCTCTCTCTCTCTCTCTCTCTCTCTCTCTCTCTCCCCCTCTCTCCCCCTCTCTCTCCCCCTCTCTCTCTGCGGACTCCTCTCTCCGTCACAGGCTATACTTCCTCCCCATGGTGTGTGTGTGTGTGTGTGTGGAGCTCAGTTCCTTTCAGCGCTGCCCAGCAGAGAAACGAGGAACATCCAAGTTGTGGAGTGGAGTCGCTGGAATGGAGTCAGAAAACTCCTGCATCACTCACAGCCTTGATTAGCTTTAATTAACACCGTATGTATAGAAAACATGCAGAAGCATACAGGCTACACACGCAGCTATTGACAAATTACACTGTAAATGTATAACGGCTGTATTGGAGATACAATTATGATTTAAGAGAGTTAATTTCCCATGAAACGACGAGACATCATTTTGCCTGAAAAGCCTTTAAAAGAAGGATAGATGGACTATAAAATGAACTGATTCCACAGTATTATATCGTAGATGTATATGCAGCTTATATGAATTTCATGGTGTCTTGTTTGAGTGAGTTGTATGCATGACACAATAATAAAAACAAAACAAACAGTCCCCCTTAAACACTTAATACATGGTTAATAGCACATTATGTTGTAGCAGTGGAGGTTTGTGTGGAAACAGAAATGTAATGACAACATAGTTCAAAGCCCCCTGAGGCAAATGTGTAATTTGTGTTATTGGACTATATAAGTAAAATTTGATTTGAATTGATAGTGAAACACCGTAAACAATTTGTTATAAACTACTTATGAAATGTGTGAAAAGGGATAAAAGATAAAGTACATGCATGGAGAAGTTACAATCTGGATATAATATGTTTGGAAGACAAGGTGGCATTAGTTACATGAGAAATGATCTTCCATTTCTCATAACTTCCTCAAACAGTAGTCATGAAACTCCACAGTAAAACATTCCTGCCTGATGACTGAAGGAGTTTCTAATAATTACCATAGTGACAGAGGAAGTCTGCTTCCTTGACATGTATTTCGAAATTATTCAGAAAGATGAAACACGCACTTATCAAAACACTTAACGGAAAGAGTAGGGTCAAGGGTCAATCAGTTCTACGTTCCCACACTGCAGCTCGGCCCACTGCTTCACAAAACACACAGACATTAGAAATGGGAGAGGCGGAAGATGTGGTAGCGACAGGGCTGTTTGTATCCTGTGCGACAAAGGGGATGGCATTCCTCCTTAATGTGCTCCTGAAGGATAACCAACGAAGAAGAAGATGTAGAAAATCTTCTCCTCACACTATAATGGTCATCATCTGTTGGAACTTGTGCAGATTCTGAAAACACTGACTTTGACTTCATCATTGCTGCAAATGTAAGTGCTTAAGGACGCGAAGACTGATGCTGAGAATCATGTTGTTCAGTTTTTTAAATGTTATGCAACCAGCAAATCTGTATCATTATAGCAAAAATATGCGGAGAAGGATCATTTTTTCATCAGTTCCAAGATAACCAACCACATTAGCCTCAAATGTTGTTATTTGAAGACAAAGTCCTTTCTATTTAATCTAATTCTATGGTGTTGCATAATTTAGTGGCATCGCAGTCAAATCATGCTAAAAATAGATTTGAGTTCATGACTTTGAACATGACTACAACACTTACTTACTAACTATTATTTCTGTCCCAAATGCCTGCACGGAAATTGGAAAAAGGGTATTTTTGTATTTTCCAACTTCGGCATGGAATATGTTGCAAAAATACTTTAAACTCAATAAATTCAACTAGTTGAAGGCTTTTAAATCCAAAATGAAAATAATTAGCGGTAGATTACTTAAGATGTCAATGTTTTTAAATTCACCTGGTCACGAAACGGACAGAGTTTTTGTTCCTTTTATTATTTGTCTCCTTATGTGTGATTTCTGCCTTTATGTGTGTTTATATTTGCTGCTGCATGTCTTGGCCAGGTCTCCCTTAAAAAAGAGATTTTTATTCTCAATGGGACTCACTGGGTTAAATAAAGGTTGAATACAATTTAAAAACTTTGCCAACTTCCAACAGGTCAAATTGCAGTTTACATTCATGTCTGTTTCATGTCGGATTCATGTCATCCCTTTATTATTTTATTCTAAAAGATATGTATACAAAACTGCAACAGACCCAAACACTATAATCAACATAAGTGCTTGTGTACTGCAACATACTTTTTTAACTGCACTGTTATCCAGAATTTCTAATGCAATAAAACACTTAAATAGTGAACAAAAGTGAACAACACTAAACTGGCAAAAAGAGTGATGGAAACTGTAGATCACAATACAAGGAGATCGTTCCGTTTCCTGGTCTTCTCTTGTGCTCACAGCCCAACAGAGCACTCAGCTCATGCAAAACCATAGACTGTATGAACTCTTATTCTCCAGTAAAATGAGGCAGGACCCTCATATGACCAACAGAGGGCAACATTTCATTCCACAGAAAAAGAAAACTAGAATCATAGGCCTGCATCCACAAGATGGCAGTGTGCAACTGTATTATATGGCCTTCAGCACTGAAGTTTACAGGATGTGGCATGCAAGATGTGCCACCAGATGAGCCATGCCCTACGGAAAGCACCCAGAGCTGGCATTACACAAGATGTGAACATAGTTTCTTGCTGTTTCATGATAGTTCAAGATAATGGTTGTGCAGCAGCCACAAAGTTACTGTGACAAGCCTGAAACCCCCGACATCCTATACCTATATTTGTGAATTAAGATAATAGGTGGGTATGTTCTTGATACCAAGTTAACAAGATGATAGGGAACTCAATATATCTGACTCTAAACCCTTAATTACACAACAGGAATCTTTACAAACATTATTAAACATTATTTTGGAAGATAATGTATGTCTGTAATTTGAGTACAAAAACTAAAAAAGAAAGCTTACACACGGAACAACACTTAAAAAAAATCTGTAGCTTTAAGAGGGTTTCACATAGAAACAGAGAACCATAATTAAACATCGATCAGACATCCATTTGATGGCTTAAGAGTAGCCTGTCAAATTATCGCTGGCAGACGGCTCAGCTGGCTTGTCCTTGTGATTTAGGTCGATATCCCACTGCAGATGAGGCAACTGAAAAAAGACAAACTTTAGCAAAATGTCTTTTGTCTTGGTGTACCAGAGAGGAAGACTGCAAATAGAATCTCAGATGTATTTGACAGAACCTGACAGGCACAACATCACCTTTGACATGAAAGCTGTCTCTCTCATACAAACACACACGCAATCACATTAAATCAAGATCAAACAACAGGCCTGATCCCTCAAAGCTATTTAAATATAAATTCTAAAAATTGAGAAAGGGAGTAAGAAGGGCAGACAGAGTTCAGACGGGTAGACTGATAGAAATACATAGTTTACAAGACAGAAGCTGACGGAGGAAGCTACTAGTCTGAAAGATATTAAATGATTTAAAGGACTGGGGAGCAAACAGATTCATATAAGATTATAACTTATCATGTTCTCTACATCTGAATTAATTCACACATTTTAAGAATCCTCTTTTCCCCAGAAAACAAAAGTTGTGAACTGCAAGTAAAGCTGGTATCTATAATTGTATAAGATATGTATAAAAACTATTCTAACCAGCCTGATCGTCAAAGTGACTCAATTAGTCTCTAGTGATTCCAAGATTTCCGCAGATACTGACCTTATGAAGCAAATCGGGAATTAGTCAAATGTCACTGATCCACAATAAATACCACTTTTTCATCAATGATGTAATTAATCACTGTTTCAGTCATTGCTGGCTGCCAGCTCTATTCTAAGTGCCACAGCAGTGCTACATGGTCGTGCAGTTTGTATCACTATATGCCAGGTATCAGATCAGTACTCAGTATTGGCGAGTTTAGGTATATGAATCAGGAGAGAACAACTCAGATTGCTAGATTCATAGTTTGAATGTCCACAATGCAGAAGCACTGCACAGCATGGATTAAAAGGATGTAGGACTTACACTTGATTTACAAACATCTACGGTACATATTCTGTTCTGCATAAAGATGTTTAATCTGACTGCTACAGCACTTTCATGAAAGGGTTCAACACCTGGAAAATGATCCAAAATCAATTAGTGAGCAATAAAAGTTAAATATATAACCCTTGGACAATGAGTGTGTATGTAGACTGAATGTACTATCTCTTAACAGACACAGTAGATAAACAAAATATTAATCATATTACATACAAGCTTCTGCTAGCTGAAGAAACACACACACACACACACACACACACACACACACACACACACACACACACACACACACACACACACACACACACACATACACACATCTACACACACACACTGGTTTGGGAATCTTTTCCATTTTGCAGAGACACAACTAACAAGCTGGCACTAGTTCTTTCCTGCTTCAAGTCCACAGTGGCAAGGAATCCCTCAGTTTAAACATTTATTCATATAACCTTCCACTTAGTAAGGAGTGTCCTCCACAGATGCAAGTGTGACTTCATGTGGAGTGACACTTGGTAGTCGAGTGGAGCAGAGGAGGACACCATTCGGGAAAACTCTCTGGTCTTCACTGTCATAGTGTTGGTGACAGTGTTAAATCATCTCAGTGATAGAAATGTCCCTGGTATGTATTAGTGAAGATGTATTTTTGGAATCCTTAGATTACACTGCCCAGTCTGAATTTGTCGATTCACGTCCTCTTCAACATCACAAGTGAGGTGATTATTGAGTTGCCACGGAAATGGCGAATAATACACAAAGACACACAGATCTCTGCGGTCTGGCGTTGGCATAATTCATCCAATCTTTGCACTTGACATAGCTTCCAATGTCCTCCATTCAATCTCAGAAAGAGAAGAGAAAGGGCAGAGATGAGGTAAAAGAAGAGATAATAAACCCTCATCAAACAGCTGACACATTAGATTTTCAGAGGGATCATTTGAGATCAACGGGTGTCTGTCATGCTGGTCTTACCAAAACATAACATAACTCTCTCTCTCTCTCTCTCTCTCTCTCTCTCTCTCTCTGTACAAATCTAATTCCCCTCTCTGAAAAAGAGGGCACTGCAGTCAGTCCCCCTGTGATTAACCTAATCCCCTGTTCACAGAGCAGCACTCTTCTCCGTGCCAACACCCTACCATATTTGGCGTCAGCAGAACTCACGCTGTGATAACCAGGAGGCACAATCCGAGAAAATGTGTGAATTTTAAGCAGTGCAGAACGTATCACCACTACTAAATATACCAGCGAAAGCCATAAAAGCAAGAGCTCACAAAGAGGGATCAACAGTACAACACAGATGCATATTGCTGCTACTCATTTACATGTTTGGGTAGTTTAATCTACAGCAGTGTATTAATAAGATCATCATATGGTTGTAGCGTCGCTATTATGTGAGAATCTCGGATCTCTAACAAGTCAACTTTTAATGAGCGCAGAAAAACAGCCGTGTTTTGAGTTTAGTGACGATGGATTTTACAGCTGATCGGACAATTTTCTTAACCCATAAATGAATACTAAATCCTTCAGTTTATCAGAAATTCAGAAATCCAAATTTGGAGATCCTAGTTTGTCACTGGACCGGAAGGGTATGAAATATTAAAAGTAACTTGTAATTAAAACTGTCAGACAAATGTAGAGTAACAATAACTATATTTATCTCTGGGATGTAGTGGAGTATAACATTGCTTAAACTTCAAATAGTCAAGTACAAGTACCTTGAATATGTACTAAGTAAATGTACTTAGTTACATTCCACCAGTGGTAGTGATTAATGTAACTAACTACTTTTGCTCTCAAGTAATAAGTAAAGTAACTTAATTACACTTACAGGGAGAATAATGTAATGAGTAATTCATTAAGTTTTTTAACTTCCCAACACTTGTGGTGACATTGTTTTGTTATTTGGATATGAATATGTTTTTTTATGTCTACGCTTGATTTGATAATCTACCGCCTTAAGTGACACCGCCTCTCAGCATGCACTCACACAAAAATGTTTGCCTCACTTCCTCATTGTCAAACTCAATAATTTAGAGCAGGGGTGTCAAACATGCGGCCCGAGGGCCAAAACCGGCCCGCGAGAGGGTCCAGTCCGGCCCGCGGGATGACTTTGCAGAGTGTAAAAATGTGTTGTTTTGATCATAAAGTAAACTACTGTTCCAGATACCTGTGACTAAATGTTTTGTGTCTTTGTAGATACACTGTGATCTGTAAGTTGTATTGCACATGTGTAAATTATAAACTGAGGCACAATAATGTTGAATGCTGCTGTATGTGGCCCCTGAACTAAAATGAGTTTGACACCCCTGATTTAGAGTAACAATGTATATCCTGCAAAAGAAACCCAGCACATACGTCACTGCTGCATTTCGGAGACACACATTATATTATAGTCCTTCATCTGGCTGTGTGTGTGTGTGTCCTTGTGCATGGTGCCGTTTGTTTTTACAATGTTATTTTTCCTGCAAGTCCAATCAATGAAGTACCTGCATGTGTGTGTGTTGTGGTGAGGATGTTTAAGGCTAAGAACATGGTGAATGGTGTTGAGGGTTAGAGGGCTTGATCCTGACATAAGAAGGGAATCAGGTAACAAGGCCAACATGTTCCAAGCTTTCTCTCACAGATTCTTTCCTTCCTACTTGTAAACGTAGCACCTTTTTTATCTGGGCCATCTCCAACTGACAGGCTACAGGATCCGTAGGAGTGTAATCCGCAAATTGGTTCAAAACAATGACTCACTTCAAGTTAATAGATCAAGGATATTGAATGAGGGAAATTTCACCAAATCACTGAACTGTCAGCTCTGCACACACTTCAGAGCATGCATGTGTGATTTGTTTTTTTTTAACCAGCACATAAACTGAGTGTGTACTGTAGTCAGAAATGTTTTGAACAAAAGTACGTAGTTTCAAGTCATACTGCTATACTATATCAATGCAGTGTGTTCGTGTGAAACAGTGATTAGCTGCTGCGAGCTACTTTGCACTTTTAATACTACTAATCCTGCTTTAGGCTGGGTTTAGGTTAATTTATCAAAAGCGTGTTGATTTTTGCTGGATGATCTTTTAAAGAATTGCATAAAATTAGATTGGGTGCCATTGAAATCCCCTCAGAGGAAATGTAGTTCTTGTCGATGAAACGCTGCAATATCACATTTCCCGGCATAGACAACCTGAGAAGCACTTACTGTATAGTGTAGTCCAGTTTACAGTACATCCAGACATACAGAAGGGCATACTTGAAGTTTCTTATTTGGCACTGGGAACTCAAGTATGGAGAGAGAAATTGATGCAATTAAAGTACAGATGTACATAAGTAAGTCAACATGGGTGGCTGTGTAGCTGGTGAAAAGAAAGACAGAGAGAAAGGAAACAAATAACATTTTCACACCATGGCTCTCCTCCTATGCACCAAGGTGATTTTCTTGCAGCTAAATAGTGTTATCAGCAATTTCCAGCAGCGATCTGCAGTTTCTTCTACAAAGTGGCTGAGTCTAATGAAAATGACGTCCACACACATTAATTATGTTAACATGCAAAAGCACACACACACACACAAACAACACACACACACACACACACACACACGTGTAACCAACACAATGAGGAAATGTTTTCAATCAACATATCTGGCAAGTCGCAAAAATGATGATGCTGAACGAATTGGCAAAATGTTTACTGACAACGTATTTAATTTCTTTTCAGACAAAATATCACATCTTGCAATATATTATCCAGTCATAGTGATAATATTTTTTATGGTTATGTTTTGGCAGTCACAGCACTTGGTTAAGGTTAAGGAAAGATCATGGTCTAGGTTCAGTGACAATATGTGCATTAAAGGATTAATGTGTAACTCCGAGCCACCTGCTCCAAAGAAATATGGAGCAGTATTTCACCTCTACTACTGGGTCCATACAATCTAAATTCATCAATCATCAAAACAATCAGTTATTTAAAAAGCCAACTAGTTAACAAAGTATTTTAACCTGTTTATATTTTAGTTGTAGTGGTTTGTCATTTTTATTGTATGTAAGTTTTAAGTTTATTGTAATGTATTATTGATATTGTGTATTCTCCCTCTTCTAGTGTTGATATATTTACTGTTTATTTGTTTACTTGTTTATATCTGTGTGTTAACTGTGGCACTGGGAGCTGTACGGTTCGTGTAACGTTACATTTTGATGGTTTATATGTTGGCTTGGCGGCAGAGACAAGCAAACAAATCGTGTTTTTGTTTCCTCCTACATGCTGACATTATACTGCTTCCCGGGAAGCGTGCAGCCGCTCCGGCGGCTCGGATATGACCGGAGAATATCTCAGCACCGGGAGTAACAGCGGGCTGATGGAGCGCTGGGTCTAACCTGTGTAATGGCAGCAACACAAAGTATGACAATCCTGCAGGGAGTAAATCACTGCTATCTGCTGACTGCTAACGGAGGATCCCGTCTCTCTCGCACACTCTACTCCCAGCGAAGCAGCCTCCTGGCAGCGGTGGGAACGAGGCGAGGCTGCAAGTCGTTTTCTCATTTCTGCCACTTTGGATTTAATCAAAACGTGCAAAGATCATGGATGTATTTATGTAAATGTATGTTACTAACACAGCATCCGGGGCATCATCCCCGGAGTGTCTGTCTCTCATGTGGCAGGTTGCCACTGATAAAGTTTACGTCAGGATCAGGAATCGTGGCTGCGCCTGCTGCCCTGGTCCTGCTGGACACCGGGAAGCCTTTTTGACATTTTCCTGGATTCATCCAAACTTTCTCTTTTTCAACACAACATCATTTCTGTCAAAATGTTGTATTTGTACTATGTTGTTTATCCTGTACATACGACATCTATTGCACGTCTGTCCGTCCTGGGAGAGGGATCCCTCCTCAGTTGCTCTCCCTGAGGTTTCTTCCATTGTTCTCCCTTTAATTATGGGGTTTCATTTAGGAAGTTTTTCCTTGTGCGATGCGAGGGTCTAAGGACAGAGGGTGTCATAACCTGTACAGTCTGTAAAGCACACTGAGACACATGTATAATTTGTGATATTGGGCTATACAAATAAATTTGATTTGATTTGATTTGATTTGATGTAATGTTGACAAGCTCTGAGTCTGCCCGAGTCAGACAGCTGTACTTGTTCTCCCTCTGTACTGAGGGCAGACTGGAGCTACACTGACTCACTATCGCCTCCTAGACGGGACAGGCCGGAACTAGTCAGTTAGATGCTGATTTCAGTAAATATCTCTGAAATACAATACATAGACATCTTTGACATAACGTCAACACTGTTACCTCTTCACATTCTGTTGATGATGTTAGTTCATTGTTTAATGTTTTAAGTTTAAACTTTGTATTATCTTACACATTGAACCTTTAACATTTAACCAAAACCACTGTTTCTGAAATTAAACACATTGCTTTTGTTGCCTAAACTTCACAGACAGGACTCAGGATCACTGGTCTAATGTGTCAAAGTTCTGTGCTTTGTATGGCCGCCCCCCTGCCCACCTCCCTGCGACTTGCGGTACATAAATATACTACTCCATTTAAGCAAAACGCCTCTGAACATACTGTCCGTTTGTCACCGCAACTTAACTGGCAAAACAATTTAGTAATGTATACATTTCCAGGACACTCAATTTGACTTAGAATCATACTAACACATCTATACACACACACACACACACACACACACACACACACACACACACACACACACACACACACACACACACACACACACACACACACACACACACACACACACAACCACACCCACACTGCGAAGGGCAAGAGCTGGGTCCCCACTTTTTCTGCACATACCAAACCCAGGAGTGACGACGGTAGCAAAAAGTGCTGATGGGAAAATCCAAATTGGATGATGTCGTTGTCATCGTCTTGGTTCCCCTTTTGATCAAAAATCTAGTTGTTTCCTAGTTGTTCATCAGCCTACACACAGATGCTGCATACTGGAATGCCACTCTGGATAGTTTTAGGGCAGTGTCAGAAATTCATCAGGATAATCTCAGCATTTGTCACTTGATAACTTGCTCTCGGTTTCCAAAAAAGCAGCAGCAGCTCAGACTGGCCTCAGGTACTGCAGGTGAACAGTTTTAAGCAAATAGATTGAGACATAAAGTACCAGCCAATTAAAAACCAATCCTCATTCTGTCATCCACGGAAGATGACTAAAAACTTTCCAAGTCCTCGCAATTTAGATCCAGCATTAATAGAACCATGACCAGACAAGAAACTATAATCAGACTAATAAATAAAAAAGTCCTTCACAAAAACACCTATAATCCTCCATACAGCATCTGTTCAGTTTCCCTCCAAGCGTCCAGAACCATGTTTCAGGTCTCTGCCTGTCCCTGTCCTGCTGAAATTGACGCTGTTCCTCTTTCTAGTCTCTGCCTCAGTTCAGGTCTGCTGGACTACGTACAGGTCACATTTCATGTATGATCTTTGATCCCCCAGGCCCTGATTAACCAAGGTATATATTTGCATGGGCCCAAACAGTAACTGCTAAACAATCTGGCTTCTTTTGCAACGAAGACTGTCTCATCAAGTTATTCCAGTTGAACTTTTTTGATTTAATATATTAAAGAAATAATACCATTTTTGAATTCCTCAGAACCTCCATCTATAAATACTGCTGCATCCGACCTGCCATCCCAGCTGCTGCAAGAGAGGCAAGAGCTTGAATGCATCATCAATTTGTTAATGGCTTCAACTGCATAGGCCTTTACAGATATAGACCTACAGAGCCTAACTCTCCCCAGTCTACAACCCTTGATCAGCTACACAGCAATTACATTTAACATCTGTTGTGTTTCATTCAAATAACAGCCCAGCAGTAAAGCAATCACCCTCTTTGCCAACAACATGCAACATTCTTGTTGGTTTCTCTTCTCATGTTACATGACAATTTCTGTCATATTACTCCTTGAGCCACGTCAGCCATGTCTGTTCCACTGTCGGTGCTGGTTGTACCTATATAGGGTCTGATTACGAGCCGATAAGAACTACAGAAACAACTCTAGCCCGCATCAAGACACATAATCCACCGCTTTTGAAAGCAACACACACATCTGCGTGTTTCGAAACGCCAGAACTGCTGGCTGATGTGCAGCTTGACACATGAGACTGTGCATATCAAATAGCATTCAGCAAACACAAACAACTGCAGCTGAATCCAAAATCAGTTTTAACGCTGGTGCCCACTTTACTAGCCCGTACAAAGTGCCTGTGAAGCATGTGAAACTGCCTAGCAACAAGTGGGTTAGAAAGCACTTGACTGTGCGGTTGGCCACTTCAATGGCGTTTGTGTTTGCTTTGAAAGCTGGTACTTTTTTTACGGCATGTATGGGTTGCTCAGGAAATTATTCCTCGAAAATATTTTATTTATTTAAAAGTTTTTTTTGTTGATGAACTGACTGATGGGTACAGAATAATTGATATTAGACAACAATAGTTTTAACAATAATAACCAGTAATACAGAGGAGTGTGTTCTCATTAATCTCCGTACCTCCGCATCAAACATGACTAATCATTTAATGTTCAAATGTCTTTTATTTAGAGTAAGCAGTGTTACGGCCTTGATTCCTAAACCATAACAGTCTGACTAAATAAGAATCCATTATTTGAATTGAATTAAATGCGTCCATTTTGCTAACAACTTAATTGCAGAAGGAACATCACAAAACTCCAACACATAAAACACTGGAATGAGAGAAACATGAAAGGTGAGATATGACTGATTTATATACTGTACTCCACCTTACACCAATAACTAGGAAATCAAATGTTTAATCTTGTATAAAGATTGTTAAAACCTGCAATCTAACCTAATTTAGAGCTCCAAATAGTATCATGTTTCATATGAAATCAAATCAAATGACTTGCTGTAATGTGAACAGGTCGCTGGTACTGACAAACCCACTGAGAATCAACATCCAACACTGTAGCTCTGTGAAGATTTTAGTATCTTTAGATGATTGTTTTGGTTTTCCAGCTGACCCATCAACCCATTTCTTAAAATAGATGGTTGGTGAAGAAATTTGAGCATGTAACAGCGTACAAGCTTGTCATACAGGAGGTATTTCAGACGCATTTTTCATTTGAGAGTGTTACGTGCTGAGAGACGCAACCTGTGTAGACATTATGTAAAACCCAGGAGTTGTTGGTGACCAAAGCTTAAACTGGGACTTGGACTATTGCACACATATTCATCAGGTGGCCATATAATGTTGTTCTGTATCTACTGAATGTGTAAGTAGGCATTTTGTTATTAATCTAGCTATAACACCTCCCTATGAGTTTGTTTTGTTGTATTTCTGCCCCCAAGTGTCCAAAAATAGATTAATGATGCCCTAAAGGAAATTCCCTTACTGACTCGGATAAATGGGAATTTCTGATCATGCCTGTATCCAAATATTTATATTTATTTGACAAACTTTGAATTGAAGTAAATATGTTTAATTGCAAGACTTTTGGGACGAACATGATCACAGACTACCTGACTTCTAAAATAACTTCACTCTTCCCCCGTCTCTTGTCATGCAGTAATTAGTTACATCATTACAATGTAATTATTTAAAAACCAAATACTGTATTTCTCCCCCCCTTTCTGTGTACTTTAGAGCTGTGCCTCAGCTAGCACACACACACACACACACACACACACACACACACACACACACACACACACACGCAATGACATAAAAATATTACTCATCCTGAATATTCTACAACCATACAGTATACAGATAAAACACACACAGACTTAAAATACCTCTCATCTGGGAAATTCTTCAAACATACAAACATGAGAGAGGGAAAAAATAGAGACAGAAGCACTGAGGTGAGAGACATTTCCATGGCAACCACATTCGTAAACCTGACTCCACCAATTAGCTGTGACCTTATAGTAAGCCAAAAGGATTCATAATACACCGGAGGCCATACTAGTGCTATAGTAATAGTTTGCTATTACAAAAGCCTTACTAAAGATATAAATATTGTTTGATGTATTTGATTTAATTGAAATGTAATAAACTGTTTGAGAAGGTATATTGCGTTGGACATATACTGTATTTATGCATTTTCTAGACTAAAGTAATGTGATGATCAGTATGGACCTCTCAAACCTTTTCATAGGCTTACTGAGGTGGATGTAGTTTCTCACAATCAGCTGATCTCCCCGCAGCCAAAAGTCCCCTATGGTCTCTCATTTTGTCTCAGACAGTTCAACAAAATTCAGACACCTGGACCATCCTGGTGCCTAAATCTGGCATCATCAACAACAATCATCTCTAAATATACTGTATATTTACACAATATACCTATGTCCAAATATACAGCATTTAAAATAATGAAGGTAGTGAAGGTCCTCAGTGCGTTGTTCTTGCACCAGCAATGGTTATAAAAACACCCAACGCAGCTCATTTAAATTAAGCCATAGTTCAGGAGTCCATGTTGGCTGACTGTTGTGAAAAGGGATTAGATGGTAGAGAGCTGTGGAAATGATCGTTGGTATGATCGACTGATTGGTTGGATGCAAAGCAGGCGAGAGCTGAAAACAACACTAATGTTTTTTATTTATTCTGTATCAAATACCTCTGATGCAATAGAGACATTAATTCCCATTTCACAGAGACAGAATAAAGAAATTGTCTATTCATTGGCACATAATGTAATGGAGGTCAGGACTTTGGGTCACTATTAGATGGCAGTATTTAATGAATAAACATATTTAGTTTTCCTATATTATATTTAATTCAGCATTTAGGCCGGAAAAAATATTCACATTTTAATTTCTATCTCTATAAATAAGCTTGAGAAAGACATGTAATAGTCGTCCTTTTTTAAATATCTGAGCAAATGTAACCCCAGAGTAAATAAAGTGAGTGCATTTAAATACCAGCATGTATTAATGAAGAAATTAGCTGCCTTCCCAGTTAATGTACTATTTATGATATGATAATCCCTTCGTATTACTGCTGTCGGATCAAATACAAAAAAAAGATATGCTGCTCAGCTTGCTGCCACAGCCCACCACCAGCACCACATCGACCTGTGGGCTCCCTTTCTTTAAGGTTCCCCACAGGGGGCCACATTGATCTCACTCTGCTCTCACGTTTGTTGGCTTTAATTTATGTTTCGCAGGGAGCGACACAAAACCTTTAGCCTCAACATCACAACAAAATCTATACTCTCCTTCCTCCCCAATTAAAATGGTCCTCATCAATATCTGCAATGCATTGAATGTGCAAAATATTAGGAAAACATATGAACACAGATGAGTGAACGCAGCTAACAGCCACTACCGCTTTTTGATTTTACCTTTTGATGCATCTGTATGACCGGAGGAAGAGATGCAAATAATGAAACTGTTTAGTTAGAGACTTATTTAGCTTTAACTACAATTCAATATCAACAATATGTCTAAATGTTTGAGTAAATTAAAATGTTCTCAATTGTACCACTGATATCACCACAAACCACTCACATAACAATGTAATTATCACAGGGGCCACGTGCGGGTCTACACCTGTCTCACCTCCAACATCTCTGTGAGTCTACACCTGTCTCACCTCCAACATCTCTGTGGGTCTACACCTGTCTCACCTCCAACATCTCTGTGGGTCTACACCTGTCTCACCTCAAACATCTCTGTGGGTCTACACCTGTCTCACCTCCAACATCTCTGTGGGTCTACACCTGTCTCACCTCAAACATCTCTGTGAGTCTACACCTGTCTCACCTCCAACATCTCTGTGAGTCTACACCTGTCTCACCTCCAACATCTCTGTGGGTCTACACCTGTCTCACCTCCAACATCTCTGTGGGTCTACACCTGTCTCACCTCAAACATCTCTGTGGGTCTACGCCTGTCTCACCTCAAACATCTCTGTGGGTCTACACCTGTCTCACCTCAAACATCTCTGTGGGTCTACACCTGTCTCACCCCAAACATCTCTGTGGGTCTATGCCTGTCTCACCTCAAACATCTCTGTGGGTCTACACCTGTCTCACCTCAAACATCTCTGTGGGTCTATGCCTGTCTCACCTCAAACATCTCTGTGGGTCTACACCTGTCTCACCTCAAACATCTCTGCGGGTCTATGCCTGTCTCACCCCAAACATCTCTGTGGGTCTATGCCTGTCTCACCTCCAACATCTCTGTGGGTCTACACCTGTCTCACCTCAAACATCTCTGTGGGTCTACACCTGTCTCACCCCAAACATCTCTGTGGGTCTATGCCTGTCTCACCCCAAACATCTCTGTGGGTCTATGCCTGTCTCACCTCAAACATTTCTGTGGGTCTACACCTGTCTCACCTCAAACATCTCTGTGGGTCTACACCTGTCTCACCTCAAACATCTCTGTGGGTATATGCCTGTCTCACCTCCAACATCTCTGTGGGTCTATGCCTGTCTCACCTCAAACATCTCTGTGGGTCTACACCTGTCTCACCTCAAACATCTCTGTGGGTCTATGCCTGTCTCACCCCAAACATCTCGGCGTGTGTGTGTGTGTGTGTGTGTGTGTGTGTGTGTGTGTGTGTGTGTGTGTGTGTGTGTGCGCACAAGGGTCTTTAGACGTTAGAGACTAAGTGTGTGTTTGTGTGTCTGTCCATCTGTGTCTGTGCTCACAAGGTGTGTACATATGTCAGTGTGTGACAGCGTGACGCACAGTTACAAGCAAACATCGCTGTCCTGGTTGCCATGGCCGACGACTTCAACAAAGCCAAGCTTCGAATAGCTTCCTGTATCTCCTTTCCATCTCCGTCTCCCCTATTTTTCCTTCAGGTCTTTTGTTGTTGACATCCTCTTTTTATTTTGTGTTAGAGACTTTTTCTATTTGGCCGATGTCTCCTCTTCTCCTCTTTCTTTTTTCATGTTGTATACCCCCACTTATAAACTACCATTTTATACCCTCCATTTCTAATGAGTTATGCCAATGTTATTATCTCGGTTTTTTTTATCATTATATCTCTAGCATCAATCTTTTTTTGTGTGCCACTCCTTACCTGTGTCTATCTTTGTCTCAGAGATGAACAGTGTATCATGTGATGGCTTCTTTTAACCTATTTTATCTTGTCTGAGTTTCTCTCCCACAAATAATAACACCTATATAGGTAGCTTGGGATCTTGCTTCCTTCTCCTGAGTTCTTTCGTTGACGTGTTGTCTATTCTGTCTGAATTGAAGAGAGAAACAGCACTTAGTGTAATAACGATCAGAAAAAACACGGCATGTAATTCAAATTTATTCTTGGCCATTTTCACATCATCCTCTAGACTCGGCTGTCTCTCTTTAATTGCTCTCTCTCTCTCTGTCTCTCTCTCTCTCTCTCTCTCTCTCTCTCTCTCTCTCTCTCTCTCTCTCTCTCTCTCTCTCTCTCTCTCTCTCTCTCTCTCTCTCTCTCTCTCTCTCTCTCTCTCTCTCTCTGTCATGCACTCTATCCATATCCATCCATCAATTTTATACACCAGCTTATCCTGTGTAAGGTTGCAGAAGGCATTCATTGGGCAAGAGGCAGGTCGCTGCCTTATAAAGGGCTAATACAGGCAATTTAGAGGTTTGACAATCAGGTAGTGCCTCCTTTCCAGCACCCTGGTATAACCTTTCCCAGGGAGGCTGAACAGTGTGATACCCTGATGATTGGAGCAGACCCTCCGGTCCTCTTTTAAAAGTCAGGAACCACTGGCATAGTAGGAGCTGCACTGCGCTCCAACACCTCCACAACTATTTTCAATTTGGCAAATCCAACCAACCCAATTGTCACAAAAGAGGAGAAAAGGTTCTGCACCTACTAAAGGGGTCTAAAAGCTCAAAACTATTTGACTTTTCTTTATTGCAAAGAGATAATAAAGACACCACATCGTGCTACAATGTCTTAAGCATACTGTAACATTTTGTATCTATATACAATAATAAGTATCTCTATCTCTCGCTATAGTGTCTTGCAGAGATGTTGGACCACTTCGGGGACTTCCATTAGAGGAATGGGTAGTCAGAATGGGAACTCCTCCTTCAACTGCCAGACAATATTCTATTCAAGGTCAGCAGTTTCCCAATATCTGTTGAGAAGAGACTGAGCAACATGCTGCCTCCGCTTCCCAAATCAACAGTTTTTGTTCTCTAAGTACAGAAGCTGTTAAGTCATTCAGTTCTCCTAAAACCTTTCAAATCAAATACCACTCTGTTTCTGATTATTTCATCCTCATAAGAATGTTTCACAGTGGGCTCGTCTTTTTATGCAAATATTGTGTACCTTGGTCCCACAGGGCCTTAAGGGTATGAAGGTAGATGCACATTCTCACCCCCTGCAGGTGCACACACACACACACACACACACACACACACACACACACACACACACAAACCGTACTGTCTGCAACCTGAGTCTAGGAATCGGATACCAGCCTTCTCTTATTCTCTCCCACACACACACACACACACAAATACTCGCAAATCTACTTTCTCTGTCAAACACACACACACACACACACACACACACACACACACACACACACACACACACACACACACACACACACGGTCCTCTATCTCACAATAGGCCTGAGAAGCATTGACAGACAGCCATATAATTCATATGACACCAGCGCCACATGGGAGCAGACCAGAAGGAAACCTACGTCATACTGGTTTACAAATGACAAAGACAGGCGAGACTTTTAACAGCGCCAGAACACATGAGAACAGACCTCTTTCTCTTCTTTCACCCCTTCTTTGCTCTGCTCATCCTCCACCTCTCCATGTCTCATACTCTTCCTGCACTCTCACATCCACTCTTCTCATGGCTCCTCTCTGCCACTCAATCATCTACCCTGTCCTCTCACCTTACCCTCCAGAATTTCTCCTGCTGTATTATTTAAAAGGGAAGACTGCTTGTTGTTTGTGCAACTTTAGTGATTGTTTGCGACAGGAAGATTGAGCAACCGTGCCACTTAAGTCCCAAAGTTTAGAGCAATATACGCATGCTCTAGGCAGCAGAAGCGCGTCCTGACTTATTGAAAATCACTTGCCTGAATCATTAGCTCTAATCATGCTTTGCTCACAGTGAGGCACGTGGCAGGTGTCCCAACCATGTCATCCTTAAGATAATGGGAGTCTGGAGAGAAGATGTGCCCAATGAGCCCAGTGGTGGAGGGGCTCTATGTAGACATTAGGGGATTGTTTCAATCCTTTGCTGCTGCCTGTAAGGTTGTATACTTTGCAACAGCATCCCTTCTGCCTTCTGACAAAACACAGCCTGCATCAAAGACTTAAGCCCTACGTTGCATGGAATCAGTGGTCTGGAGGGATCAGGGAAAAGGAAGGGAGGGACACAGAATGTAATGAAAAGGACGGTAAAGAGATCCAGAATAGACTGAAAGGAAAAGAAGAGATCAAAAAGAGATGGGAAAAAAGGACTATATACCATCTTCCTTTTAGCTTGTCCAGCTGAGTCACTCACTGCAGAGCGACCACAGAGCTCAGCCACCTCCTGTCTGCCCTGCATTTATTTCACAGTGCAGGCTCTGATAAATTATCAAACAATCACAGTCACAGTCACTACAGCAGCGGTGAGGCTGGCACTGACATCGCTGCCTAACAAGCCAAAATTGATAAAGTTGCAGGTACATGCTAATGCGACACACTGCATCAGCATGTGGCAGAGCTGACAGGCACATCAGGCAAGGGTTTTATTTTGGTTAAGTTTCTTCTTAGGGAATCAATTGTCAATAATAAAACATAGTGAGCTTAACTATCTCCTGCGGAAATCCACATCTAAAAGCATTCAGTAGTATTGATAATACATACTCCTAGTGGTGTTTTTTTGTGATTCATACTAAAATAGTTTTTCAAATACTGACTCAGTAGGTGTGATGATTCTATTTCACAGCAAATGGACTGCAGTAGAAGATTAAAAGATTCCTATCATAATCTACTTATAACACACAACGTCCACATGCTAATAGAGACAACGCTATGAGGCATAAGAGACACAAATAACTTGTGAGTTCCTCACATCTATTTGATGACGCCATGGGCGCTAATGAATTAACCGACATGCACAGCCACACTCAGTGACTGTACGGTACATAGGACGGTACATAGGACGGCACTTAGTTTGGCGCAAAGACAGCTTCATAACGAGGTTGAATTTATGCACTTGCGCTGTCCATTAAAATCCATAGAGCAGTGGGTTAGACAGTGTAATTCTCAGACCAGTTTTCGTCCATGATGCAGACTCCATCACACAAAAAGCAATCAGGCAATGGCTGTGACTGTGCAAGTTCTCCTTTCTCTGTAGCCTCTGATCTTTAATGAGCCACTGGAGATAAAGTGGCGCAGGATTAAAGATCCAAACAACCAAACTCCTTCCAAGGGACTCGTGGTGTGTAAGACCAGCACCCTTCATTAATACACACATAACTCCAGTTGCAGTACCTACTATGCCTAAACATTACAAATCAAGCCTTCTTCACGCTTGCTTTGCTCCACTTAAGCACAGGGACTAGGCACAACCAGAAAATAAAATTACAAGAGCGCTTTTAATGCATGTGTTATCCCTTTAGAACATCTTTCACATCTTCACATCTAATATTACGTGTTTAAGTTGCTTCCAGTGTCTCACTCTAAAGCAGGGGTCGGGAACCTATGGCTCTTTCGATGACGCGTTATGGTTCGCAGACAATTTTGAGCTGACATTTTTTAACATGTTTAACAAGTAATATATAATTATACTGTGTCATTTTAAAGTAAAACATTTAGCAGCGGATTTTGTTTTAGTTCTCCCCTCTCCTTTCCTCCGCTGTCTCTGACTGTAACTGTGTGCGCACGTGTGTGTGTTTGGGGGGGACGGAGCCCTGCCCTGCCCTTCGCGAAACAGCTGAGGAGAAACTGTGCAAAGCAAGCAGTAGACCAGGGGTGTCAAACTCAATCACAGAGAGGGCCAAAATGAAGGCATCGTTTCGGGGGTGAAGCTTGGAAACTGTGCAGCGCCCACAGACTTTGCCTTGAGTGTGTCGTTACACCGGAGGTCAATCAGGATGTTCACATGTGCTGTTTCCACGTCAAATGCAAACGGATTGCTGAGCAGTTCATGCGCAGTCGGGAACACAGCGGTGGAGATGGTTTGTCAGTGTTTGGAAATACGTAGTGACCAACGTTTCCTGCTGCATCCGAGTCTCCCACAGGCAGCTCGGCTTGGAAAGCTCTCACTGCATCATACATGTCCGTGAACACACGGCCCTGAAGCTGCAGGTTTAACAGTGAGATGCTTGGTTATGTCGCACAAACAGGCCAGCTCACATCAGCCACTTTTCGTCCCAGAGATCTGTGGTGTGTTTCCCTTTGCTTCCAAAAACGGCCAGCTTTCCTCACACAACTCGAAAAATCTATTCAGCACTTTCCCTCGACTCAGCCATCGCCCCGCCATGTTCAGAATGGTAGGGGAAACACTGATACCGCTTTTAGTACTCGGAGACGTGATATACTTAAAACTCAATTTTATTAAATATATGGCTCTCAAGGAAATACATTTAAAAATATTTGGCTTTTATGGCTCTCCCAGCCAAAAAGGTTCCCGACCCCTGCTGTAAAGGATACATTTGGAAAAAGGGACAAAGGTGAATGTATTTAAAAAGATGACAGGCAGTGTCACTGCCTCTCACTGCCTGTCACTATTACCTGTGTCCACAGCGTCAGGGAGTAAGGACAGCGGGCTGATGGTCTTCATCTGCCGTGGGAGTGTTTGATTTGATTATCTAAATTTGGACCTCTGAAAGGCTGGCTCTCACAAGGCCAAAAAGCAAAGGTCCACCAGCACTACATTGGATTTAACAGACACAATGGAATAACAGCCATAATATCAGGAAAGTGGCCTGTTGGGGAAAACTGGAGTAAATCAAGGCTATCCGCCGGTTACAAAAGATCACCTGGGCTAACATGAAGCAAACTAAATGTTAGTCGATTCTGTACTGTTAGAACAAAGAGTAAAACTGACACAAAGAGAAGACTGTAGTATTACACAGGGATGTCACCATACCATAAATGTAGTATTCGATAACAACACCAGTGAAAAGCCACAATTCTACCAAATTTGATGCCACAATAAAAACTAAAAACAAACCAATAAATCCCATGTACTTCAATCGACACTCTTTAATTCCCTCTCTAATATATATTCTATATTGCTGTGAAAGTTAGTTTGTCTTGATCCCTGTACTTTTGCATATAGTAAGAACAATTTGGCTTTTTATAACTTGGGTCTCATTTCCGTAGTTCTGGCCTTTATTCCTGTCAGTAATAATGGTTTGAGTTGCAATAAGTAGAGCAGAGGGATTTGTAAGCAGGCAAATCCTTACAGTGCCCTTTTCCTTACTCAGTTAATGTGCTTTCAGACATCGAGTGGTTGCCGTCTGACATATTGTTTCTTTCTACTTTTGAGTTTCCTTTTAGCGATGTTGTTGTCTTCCAAGATCTCAGCAATTACTATGGTGAGTAAAATGTTATCGGAACCAATAGAAATTATAGCCAAAGCTACAAGAATGAGACCTAAATTGTAGTAAACTGTAATTATTCTCATACATGTGTGTGTAAAAGATCGTAATTCTAAAAACACATCTGATCGCGTGAGATCCATATTTGGACATTTAAAGGCAACATGGATTCATTTAAAGGCGGATTTATAAGCAGAATATCGTTCCAGCCATTTCTTCATGTGATGTGACTGTCATATCAAGAATACATCGCATGAGTCACTGCCACTGCAGGTGGTTGGCAGGCTTCTTAGCGCATGTGTAACTCAGAAAAGACAGAAACTTGGTCTTGAAATGTTCCACGCTGGTGATGGAGCATAAGAAATATGGACACCAGCACAGGCGGTCTAACTGTCTGCCATCTTAACTGTTTACCCGATCCAGATACACATTTATCCCTTTTTTAGGCAGGATAATTTCTGCACCAACCTAGACTGAAAAACACAAGCCAGTGGCAAATGGATACACTACTGTCTGCTGCTGCCCCAAATGCAGCACTCAGCCTGGTTGAGTGGTTTGTAATGACAGATGAAGTCAGAGAGGGAGAGACACGGAGAGAGGCACATAACCCCTCTGGGACATATTTAGGTGATAAAAATGACAACAGTAAACAGTTCTGTAATTAAAAGCTCATCTCTTTTTGTCTCCCTTGTGGCAGGAAGTGGATTGCTTCCTCAGAATGACTTAGCCTAAGAGCTACAAAGCCACTAACATGTTTCAGCTATTCATAGCAGATGAGAGGAAGTCTTTGATTCTCATTACGTCAGTCGCTGTGCTAAATTTGTCTGCTGAGCCTTAGATCGATTCTTCCGAGGTTTGAAGCTATACCGATTTGTGATTGGGCTCAGGATGTGGGGTATATTGCGTCACAAGTTTGCACTCCATGAGAAAATGAGTTTGATTTGAAGCCTATTTACTTTGGCAAAATGTAAACGTGTCTAGTCTAATTGCTGCTGTGGGTTGGCATCATCACCATCATCACCCTCACTACCACGACCCTCTACAATGACCTAAAATAATAATTGTCATTGTCGTTATTGGCCATCATTAAACCCATTAAGGCTGTTCAGAGTCACTGGCATTTATCATCTGTGTCCTCTCCAGCTCCATCGCCACGAACAGTCGCTGCATGTTGATGAGCAAGAGCTGCGAGAAGAGTCTGTGAGATGAACATGTTCGTGGGAAGCAGTGTGTTTCTGTGTGTGCGTGTGTGATTCGTGTTTGTGCTACTGTGTTCCAGAGGGGTCTGTTGTTTTTGTTCGACACTCTTCGTCTGGACTCCTCACAAGGAGCATTGCAAGGACGTTGGCAGATGGCGAGTGTTGGCAGGGGCTCGTTCTCAGGTGCCGTACACCGGCTGGCAGCAGGCAGAGCAGCCCACAGCCTAAGGGAGGCTTTTTTGAGGCCACACATACTTGACGCAAGGTGCTGGCAGACAGGTCAACCTTAAACACGCTGCAGGGCACTTATAAACACATGCCAGCACACAATGATTACTACACATGCAGGCACTGATTGTGAAGTGGCCAAGACATGCTGTGTTATGACTTTTCTAGGCCAGCGGTTGTAAACGTGGATTCTGGGATCCCCCAGGGGTGAATGGAGGGAGAGAGGTGCTCCAACAAAATGAGGAACTAAGATAATTCATTAGCTCACATGCTACGTCACCATGCTTACTGTCACTCAAGCTTCACTCTACTCCCATCTGGCCACAGTGACAGATCACTGACCTGTAAGAGCTTTGTGCCTTCTGCCATCATTGCCTTCAACAAACTGTAGCACACTCTGTGTGATTGTTGCTTATTTCATCAGCATTAAGTCCAACAAAAAAATCTCCCCAAAGGGCTCAAAATGTTAACAAGTGGGAAATCATGTCCTGATACAGGATGGTTTGAGTTCGGCAGCATGATCATATTTGTCCGTGACTCATGTGGAACAGAATGGGAGTAAAAACAACAGATGTATTAGCAAATAACTCCAACGATGAATATTCTAGTGGTGGAAGAATTAATAAATTGCTAAATTTTCACATTTGTTAAGTAACACAAGTATTATGAGACATTTTTTTATGAAAGTGTCAAAAGTAAGAGTATAAAGTGTGCTGAATATAAGTGATATATTAATGTGTAAGTAGTACTGTTATGTTGTAGTCGATTGAGGTTGAACTCATTTTAAATCTTTAACGGTGCATCATATTTTATAAACTGATCATATGTTTTGTATTAACAATGCTAATCTGCAAAGTAACTAGCAACTACAGCTGTACAATAAATACTATTCCCTGCCGAAATGTAGTCGAGTAGAAGTATAAAGTAGCAGAAAAACAGAAATACTCAAGTAATGGACCTCAAAATTGTACTTAAGCACAATTATATTTAGAGTAAATGTAAATACTTTCCATCATTAGTCTTTTTATAACTAAAACCTTTAAAATCTAACAAGGTACACTTGATATATATGAGAAAAACAATAAATAATTATCTTAAACTTGTTTAAGATTTGACTTGAAATGGCCCGTCTGATGTCCAGTCGATCAGTTGCTTTGGAAACAGTAACTAGGGCCCTTTTGTTTGGACATTGGGAACCAGGGCCAAACTACCAAGAGCCAATTCAATTTCCTCTGATGATCAAAGAGTCAGACGATTGCTATTGAGGAACGGAAGGAAATTATGTTAGTAGTGCGTGAGTGTGTGCATGCAAGCATGTGTGCGTCAAGACAATTAATAACTTAGCAGGACGTATTCGATTCCTGTTAATTTTCAGTTCATTTCCTGGATTTGTGTCAGTACGTGTATACAAGCATTTTCTTCTTGCTTGACAGTCTGGCTAACCAGCATGTTGTTTTTCATGTTCATGTCCTTAATGCTTATTTACTTCCTCTGGAATGACTTCATACTTCCACACACAAAACATACTAAATGACAGCTAAAACTTTAGTAGGACCAAAATAGTAACACATGCTAATGGAGGAGAAGTTCTTCCAAAGAGCACACATTGAATCAATAGCACTAAACTCTGCCTTTCAACTGGGTAAAAATGGATTTACAAATAGATTGAATAAATACTGTAGTTCTAGCTTTTACAATACCGACAGTCAAATGTACTAAACTTAAATTTCCTCTTTGTGGCAATTACAATTTTTGTCTTACTTTGTATATTCCCTTTTGGCTGTTTGTGTCCCTGTAAGTGTCGTCACTTGTTCTGTAATCACTTAATGCAATCTAATCACTATTACACAGCAAAAGCGAAAATAAAATTGATTTGAAAAAAATCAAGAAAAGAAGCCAGAAGACACCATACCTGACAACCTGTTATCTCGACGCATCACCTGCTAACCCCATCACCCCCCCCCCCCCCCCCCACACACACACACACACACACACACACACACACTAAACCTCACGGCTTCCTGCTCCTTTGGTTACCATGGGGACCAAGCAGTAGCCGTCTGCGTGGACAGAATTTAAAAAAGACTGTCATGCAGGCACACACACACGCAAATACATCCACATCTATTGCCCAGACAAACACAAAAACACTCAAAGAGCAGACTGACACAATGATGCTGTTCAATGATTATTCCCTCAGGGGCCCGAAGGTTCACGAGGATGACCGTGAACAGTGTGAAAACCATCAGTCCCCTCAACTTCACCCCATTACTGCCTCCTTGGTGATCACACGTCACCGTCTGGCCACTTTCATGTCACACTAAGAGACAGTGGGAGGGGGGGGGGGGGGGTGATGAGAGAGGGGAGAAGGGGAGAAGTGTTTGTGAATGCATGTGAATGCATGTTTGCAGGTGGAGATCCCTCACAAAGTATTTTATTACAATTTCTGAAATGTATGTTGTTGTTTTTTTAACTGCAAAATTACCCTTTGACTCCATTTGATGTCATTAAGCTTCACCCTAACCCCCGGGGGAGACACACACTGACAGAGTGGTTAGTGTTTGAACAGTGTAGGCCCTGTGTGTGTCACATCTAAGCCTCCACACAAGACCACTCACGACCATCCGTGTCTCATTTTATGCCTCATTATCTATTCTCTCACACACACACACACACACACACACACACACACACACACACACACACACACACACACACACACACACACACATACGCACACACACACACACACACACCTAAACATGTAAAAGTATCTGATAAAAAATGTAATAATTAAAATGATAAAATAATTATAAAACCCTTAGAATATGTAATTTATTGTAGAAATGTAGTAGTGTTTTGTTGGGCATCAACATCGTGCTGATGAAAAAAGAGTAAATACACGCTTCAGGTGGTTGTTACGCCCGTGAGATGCAGCTGAGACTTGAGCATTCATGGAGCCAGTGCAGACAGCTGCATAAAATAAAATGAGAGCGTACTTGTTGTGTGAGATGTACGAGTGAAAAATGTATCTGACACGCTTGTGGTCAAGATGAATGCTGTTATTTAGTTTAGCTTTAATGGGGGAGACCCTTGAATTGCTTCAGCTAACATTAGACTAATTGCATTTATTCCTTTGCATTGGTGCTGTGCCTGCTGGCGCTGGGTCCGCTAGCGGGTCTTCTAGGGCCTCCTGGGAATTTTTGCCTAGGGCCCCAACAGACTCCAGAATCGCCACTGAGCACAGAGACGGAGGGAGAAAGAGTAGATGTCTTTCCAGCCCTGAGTTTTTTCTTTTTACTTTTTACATGGAAAACCCATGTTAAACTAAATATTTATCATAGCAGAGCATTGTCGGAGGACTTTAAATATGCTACTGTTTATATTTTCATGTTTTTTCAAAAGTGAAATTACACAACTTACTTTTGTGTTTCATTGTAAAAAAAAAATCTTAGCTGTTGCTAAAAGGCCAGCGTCCTGTTAACATAATGAATCAAAATCATACAGTTCACTGTTTTTCTAGAAACCTGGCTACAGCAGAGATTAGACAGGCGAGTTATGTGACAGTCTCCTGCTAATATGTTATTAACTGCATATATCCGCATTGGAAGTACATTGGCAGTGACACACACACACACACACACACACACACACACATTTTTTTAGGTTGATTGGGCTAGTTTCAGTTATACTGTGAAGAAAAGTCCACAAGGACATTACTTTTTCTCTCTCTCTCTCTCTCTCTCTCTATCTCTCTCTGTCTCTCTCTCTCTCTGTCGCTCTCTCTCTCTCTTATACATCTCTTTTATTCCTCTCTCTCTCTCTCTCTCTCTCTCTTTTATTATCTATTTTAGTTCCTCTGCTCTCTCTCCTTCTCTTTACATGTCTCTTCTTCCTCTCTCTCTCTTCTCTTTTATATCTATGGTCTCCTCTCTCTCTACTCTCTTCTCTCTCTCTATTTTATCATATTAGCGGTCCCCCTTCTGTCTCTCTCCTTCACCCTCTCTCTCTCTCTCCCTCTCTCTGCTCTCTTCTCTACACTCTATTTTCTCTCTGTCTCTCTCGCTCTCTCTCTCTCTCTCCTCTCTCTTCGTCTCTCTTTCTCTCTCCTTCTTCTCTTCGTCTCTCTTTTCTCTTTTCTCTCTCCTCTCTCTCTCTCCTCCCCTCTTTTATACATCTAGATGTTCTCTCTCCTCCTATCTTTATACATCTTATCTCTCTCTCTCTCTCTCTCTCTCTCTCCTCTATTCTCTCTCTTTAACGTACTCTTTATCCTCCTTCTCTCTCTCTCTCCTCTCTTCTCTCTTTTTTCGTACCTCTTTTCTCTCTATTCTCTCTCTCTACTCTCTCTCCTTCTCTTTATCATCTCTCTCTCTCTCTCTCATCGCTCTCTCATCTCTCCTCCTCTCTCCTCTCTCTTTTATGTCTCTCTCTCTCTGTGTGTTGTTGTGTAGTGTTGAGTGAATTTGCATCCTCTGTCAGCAGTGACGCAGGATGATGCTGGGTTTTGGTTGATGTAAAGGTGTGGGGGGTGCAGTATTACCAGCGGGAGAGGTGTGCATGGTGCTACAGTGTATAAACACAAGCATGTGCGCACACCTTCTCTAGTCTGTGCTACAATTTAACAAGATTATTGGTTTGTGTGTGTTTATCATGTGACAATGTACTCTCGAGGTATGCAAATACTTTGTCATAATGTCTGTCCATAATGTTCCCTACATACTTGTCAGTGTGTGTATGATATATTCACATTTGTTTAACAAAGCAGCCTCCTGATGTACCAATCTGCTCACATTATAAGGTCATATATTCCAGAGTGTTTACTTGGTTAGGTCAATGTTATTCATACCGCTGCAAAACAGGACACATGTTTTCACCCGTCTTTGCTTTTGATGCACTAAATTTGTAAATGCTTCAATTGGATACAATGATAATTTATTGTCCTTGTACAACACAGTTTGCCAGTTTGTAATGTTTCCAAACTGGATGTTTTCTATTGCTCCTCTGTAAAATTGGCTAGGGAAATTTACCTTCTCAAATTTCCTTGACAAATACAGCCAATATTTACAATACTGACCATATTATTTGGTAGTTTTGTTGTCCCTAATATGAAATAATAAGGACTGGCAGTTGGCAATTTTATTGTTTACTGATTTTCAGCAATCTGAGAGGGCCAACCAAGGCCAATGCTGCATTCAATGCTCCTCGAATGGTCCCATTTCTATCGAGTTGGGAAGTCGTTCTTATGACTTTGGTGTGTTTATGAACAAAGAAGATGTTTGGTTTTTATTGCTCAGAGTTAAAACAACACGTTGATATTTTTCCCATGAATTTTCCAGTCGGGAATGAATTTTCCCAATTATGGTGACAAATTCCCCATATGCAGTGTTAATGAAAGCTACACATCATTTGAGTATCCCTCCTGTGATTAGGATCCGCTCCAAAATTAAATGAGTTTTTCTTTGACCCCTGCAACACCCTTCCATCAAGTTTCATGAACATAATTAATGACATGATCTTATCATGGTGAAGATTTTTAAACTCAGTTATTTGTTCACACAACGTTGTAATTAAAAACATTTTTGTTTTACACATAATAGAGTTTTGTTCCATGTAATGCCAAACAGTGGAACAGAGTATATGGCTTTGAGCAACATTTAGAAGTAATATAAGATTTTGCATCGTGATATCTATCAACATCAAAAAAATAATCCTTGTAGATTATTTGGTAATGCCTTCATGGTATGATATCGGATGTCCTTTTCTCACTCATAGTTGTACATTGTATGATAGACTCATCTGGCCCTCTTCCAGTATAAAAAGACATATTTATTGGTTGACGCTAGGTTTTAATGGGTCCCCTTCATTTATCCCCAATACCTACAACTGTTTTTTGTAACGTATACTTCGACACTCTGCTCAGCCTATCTTCTCTATTCCTACAGTTACAAAAGCAATAGGAAAACAAGTATTTTTGTTAAAGGCTCCGTCTGACTGATTGACCTTCTAACATTCAGTCTTTGACATCATTTGGTATGTTTAAGAATGCTTTGATCTATAATACATCATTTTGAGTATACTGGATATTGGGATATTGACGTCACTCAGCTCTTCCAAATAGTAATCACACTCACGTAACATTATAGAACAAAGAGCCCAATCAGTGACGGAAACAGATTAAAATTTAAGAAAAAAAGCACTGGTATCAAATTGCTATTCTGTATCAGCTATCACTATTTAGGTGTCGAAATCGGTTTTAGGGTATCGGTGTACCCTGACCACGCTTTCTTCCTCATCTGTATGTATTTTCCATATTATCATCCACTGTGTGTGTATGTGTGTGTGTGTGTGTGTGTGTGTGTGTGTGTGTGTGTGTGTGTGTTTGTGTTATTGTAATCGCTACATCCAATGCAGATTTATGTAGTTAATAACATAATTCCAGGCGACAGTCACATAACGGTCATCTAATCCCTGCTTTAACCAGGTTTCTAGTAGGATTTCCATTGATTATGTAAACAGGACGCTGGCTTGTTTCAGGATTGATGTTATTGTTTCTGATGGCATGTTTTTTCTCCTTTATTGCTGTTTATTTATTGATTCTGTATTTTGTAATCCTTATCCTAATGTGTAAAGTGTTTTCAAAAGTAGTATACACATTAAGTTTTCTTTTAATGAAGGGTTGCAGGTCTTTTATATGTTTATGTAGTTTTTTTAGCTTGTTAGCTTGTAACTGGAAGTGGCTGACACAGCGTTAGTGGTTTTAAAACATACAATAACATCTAATGGAATATTTTTGTAAATAGTGGAAGGAAGCTCCTTTCACTCTCGTTTCAGAGCACTTCCTGTTTCCCGCTCGTTTGATTGTTGCCACCTGTTTCCCATTACCGTGTGTGTGTATATATATATATATATATATATATATATAGTTATAGTTATAGTTCTCCTCTTCCTTTGTCCCGTGCCAGTTCGTCTTGTGTCTTGCCACCGAGAGAGCCAGCGCTTTCGAATCAAGAACCATTGTAGAATGTTGCCTTAGTCAAGTTTAGTTTTGTTCATGTTTTTTGCAATTCCTTTTTTCTACGTTGTTTCCTCAGTTGTACTTTAAACGATCTTTAGTAAAGACCTTTTTACTTTTGAAACCTCGTCTTGAGTTGTTGCTTTTGAGTCAACCTTTTGTGTCACGTTCATAACAAAAGGTGCATGACGGCGTCCTTAATCAAGTGTGTCCCAATGAGCTCTGATAAACTTCCATGCGCTTGCAGTTTTAGCGGGTACTTGGGCACTGTGGCAATTACCGGAAACATGTCCCACAAGTAGGCACTTCACTACTCGCAATTACCACAAGTGTGGGTATTGGGAAGGACCCCTAGTCATTCATCTTGATGTATCATCACGTTCTAAGAGGTGAAGCGAGTTCCCTTTGCCGACTATAATTCTTCTATGAATAAAAGAATCCAGATATATACAGCAAGAGAAAAGAAAAATAAAAACTGAGAAAATTATTTATTATATGGTGATGGCCTAGTGGTCTAGTAGTACGGCTTCCAAATACAACACCAGATGGTTTTGAGTTCAATACCAGGGCTGCCACAATTGTACCCCTGAGCACTGAGGTACTTAACCCTGAGTTGCTCCTGGGGGACTGTCCCTGTAGTTAGTTTACTGTAAGTCGCTCTGGATAAGAGCATCAGCTAAATGACCAGTAATAATAATATGTTTGTTGGTAGACACAATGTTAAATTTTACATTTTTGGAAAACTATTATTGTGACCTTCTGCATTTTGTTATACCTGAGTGACATTGAGCTTAGACACGCTTGCTTCCTGAAGCTATCGCAGCTTATTAAATGTTGTTTTCAAAAACATCATCGTCATATCTTCCAGGAAGGGATTATATACCTAATTTCACAAATGTCAATTGGGCCCTTTTCTGTTAGGATCCAGATTGATGACCCTCTACTACACACACAGACACACACAATACTATTTGAATATGAAGGAGAGCACTGGGTCTCCTGAAGCAGGTCTTAGAGGAGAAAAATAAATAATTATATGCTGTGCTTGCTTACTTATTAGCCTTTTCCGTTATCACCACTCTACTTGCCTTGCTTCCAGCGTGCTGCCAGGGCACTGCCACCCTGCACAGTCATTAACACCTTCTATAGAGCAGCAGACTCTTAATGACTCTGCAGTGTCCTACACACAACCTTGCATGTCCTCTCTGTTTATCTAATAGGTTAGTTTCTACAAACAGGTTAAATTTGCTTGACCTGACATCCATCTGATTTATTTATTCATGTATTTTCTCTGCTAGATTTGATACAAGCTGACATTATATCATACAGTTCATGCAGAAAGGGATTTATGGTCTATGGGCCAAAAACTGGACTGTCGACAAGCACAAAATGTCACATTTCAGTTGAGGAAAAGTTGACTGTGAAGAGACATGTTAACAGAGGGGAGCAGCACAGCATTCGTATTGAAAACAGTTAGATGGACTATTGATGTAATTACCTTACCTAAAAGAGAGGGAACGTCACAATTCTGCATCCATCCAGCAGAATTATCGGAATAATTCCTCTTGGAGCAAGTGCTATAAACCGTGGGGTTTGATGGTGTCGATGCAGCTCAGATGACTCAGGCACATACTGTGTACACGCCAATCTGGCATGCAACCTTTGTCACATGCCATCACGCCTCCCTCCCATCTTGCCTGTCGTGTCTCTACTGACAACAACCAAAGACAGCAGACACAGGGAGAGAAAAACAAGCGCAAAGAGGCTTTAAGGTAGGCAGGATAGCGGTGTTTCTTCATCTATCTACAATTATTGATGCTTTTTCTGAGATGATTTCATCTTTGGGGTATAACATTTACTGTGAGTCAGACAAGCACAAAGAGAGGACCACCTCCCAGTCCCTCCTGGCCACTGTAAATTCTGTATACCTCTATCGATTTCAATTAAGATAACTGCTATTAGGCAGCATGCACGGCATGAAGTCGATGAACTGGTTGAGCAAATGTAGTGCACTGATGGATTGGAGTGAAAAGCGGTAAACTGAAGGAAGCACATTGTTGCGGTGAAGGCCGGAGGTGGAAGTGAGAGGAAATAGAGGGAAAAAGAGAGAGTGAAATATCTGCTTTGCTCGACCTCAAAGTAGAAGCAGGTAATGTGTTTCCAGAGTGACAATCAGTTTCATAAACTCTCTCGTAGTTTGAGTGAAGTGTAAGATTCAAGTGAAAAAAGAGCATTTTCCCCCTAAAATCCCTTTTATTTAATTTCTGTATTTATTTTGTGGTGGTTTGTCTTTTGCATTGGTTTGTTGTGCACATCACTGCTGTCAGGTAAAACTCCTATAATGCCATTTTTCAAGATTTTTGTGGTTTGGCATAAAATGTATGAATCGAGGAACCGTGTTAGTTCCAGATAATCATTTTTTGTCTGTTATATACATGACTGTCAAGCTAAAAACTATTTATTTTAAATAAAGTTTTCACCTTATAACAGCAATATGTACAGTGTGGGTTTTTCACTTTCTTCTCGTCCATGATGCGTTTGTGCCGGCAATTAGAAATATCTTTGTGAAGACATGTGAATAATGGATGCATCGTGCATCAGAGAGAAAAATAAAAGCCCATGTTTGCTTTGAATTAGTGATGACTACAATGCAGACTCCACTCTGCTGCATGTGACACATGAACAGCAGAGGAATAGGGAGGGAGTAGACCGCGAGAAAATATCGGGGTGAGAAGAAAAGGGAGTGATGTGCATAATAAGAACAGACAGGAGCGGAGGAGGAGTGCCGCGAGGAATAAGCAGAAAGGAGAGGAAAAGAAGATAGAAAGGATTTAATTATCCCAGTCAATTGTGGCATAGTAAACACACAGTCACATGCCAAAATGGGGTGGACTAATGTCTGAGCGGACAAAGACACATAGGCATAATACACATAAAGATACAAACAGGCAGAAAGGGATACAAGAAAAGTAGCCAGTGAAAAAACATTTGCAGCCTTGTTGGAAAGTGTTTAACAAAAAATTAAACATCACTATTAGTACCAATATGATAAAAGGCAAAAATAAAAAAATCTGGCCCCATCTTGTTTGTTTATACAAAATTCTAAGTGTAACAATGACAATTTGTGTATGACAGGCTTGTGTGTGGGAATCTTCACAGTGTCGTCAGTGAAAGGTTGCCACAAATATTGCAGTGCCGAGATGTGCATATATTTATTCATCGGTATTCTGTCAGCAGGATGCAATCTAAAGTCACAGTGGTACTGGGATGTAAGAGGAAGACATTACAGAAGTCAAAGCAGAATATTAATAAAAGTGACAGCTTTTGACATTATCATCTTTGAATTATGGGCACACACACACCCACGTCTCGAGCAGGACATGCCACAACTTGTGTGCACACTCGTACGACTGTAACTTTTTCACTGCCAATAAGTTTGGTCGAGAAAGAGTCTGAGGCGCTGATGAAAAATGAAGCAATGTTAGATGGCTGTACTTTGTGACACACAAACATGTCATACCACCTTCAACACTCCTTCTCTCCCTAATCTATTGATCTGTTGTTTTGCCATTCTGTCACCAACAACCCAACCTTGAGATGACACTGCACGACAGATTTAGGGATTTTGACGGCTTTCTGTGGTGTCTGACAACAGAATACACAATATACACAGCACAAAGCTTGTGTATTTTGCTTTGCATCGTAGCAAAAAAGGCTTACACACACAGTTAAAGATGAAGGGCTGGTGTTATTTTGTCAACATTTTGTTTATTGAGCAATTGTAAATACATACTGTTGTTTTTTTGCCTTGAGAACAGAACTTTTCTGGAGCTCAAGGTGTCATGTACTTCATTTGAAAAGGATAAAAATAAATATTCTTTGAGTGTTTTGTGAGACCATACAAACACATGTTGTTTGTATACAAAGCAATATTTCTTATTTCTAAACTGTGGCTTATGCCTTATCACTGCAACTGATGAGTACAACAAGTCTTTGTATTAACTTGCTGGCCATGAGGAACTTAATTAAATTAAGGTTTATAAAAAGAAAGGAGTTCAAAACTAAAGCCACCTTTGTTTCTATACTGGTGTTTAATTTCATGCATTACTGAGACAAACATGTTAATTTGTTTCCTGTGTGTGTGTGTGTGTGTGTGTGTGTGTGTGTGTGTGTGTGTGTGTGTGTGTGTGTGTGTGTGTGTGCGTGTATTCATTTCTATCATCCTCTGCTCTTTAGTCTGAACAGAGGTTTATTGCTCCTCTGTGGTTCTACAATTGACCTTCAAATGCCAGTCTCATTGGCTCTGAGCTCGGTGCTTCCTGGAATAATCTGAAAGGTTACATATGAAAGTAAAAAATAAAAAATAAAAAGCGAGAGGGCTCTTGGAAGACTCATAGTCAATGAGCTAATGGGGACACAAACAAAGCAAGAAGATAGAGGTAAAGAGAGAAATACATAGACAGTTGCACAGAGACATGAGACCAGTGCAGACAGTCATTCAAGAGAATAATTAGATTCAACCTAAAGTACGATCAGACACCAGTGCAGCAGAAAAGACACATCTCGGACCTTATTGTCACTTGTGCAAAAGTATATCTCTGATATACAGAGAATGTTGCTTTGTTACTGTACTTTCAATGTTTTCTAGTGTATTTTCTCTCACAATGTCAACATTACATTCATCCCACAGATGCAACTCATCAATTCTCAGACTCTCTTTATGAGGTGCCACATTACATTAGATTTAATTAAAAGTGCAACCATTTGTTTCAAGATTGATCGAAAAGAAGGTCCACACTTGGACAATGCAGAGTGACAAAAGTACCCTATTAGTTGTTACACAGTGACAACCAACAGGGGACTTGTTTCCTCTTACATATTAAAGGGTGACATCATGCTCCAGCATGGATGTACAAGGACAGAAAAAAACACAAGCATACTTTAAAAATGTTACCTATTTAATAAAGTGTTGCTATTAAAGCAATTGTGTTTTTGTTTTTTTAAATCCACACTTAAAAATGATTAACCAAAGCACCATCAGGGTGTGCACTGTTGCTGTATGAATAGTGGAGCAACTATGAATAGTGGAGTGTGCAAACACAATGACTATCTATAGAAATCAGTAAAGCAACAGGTATTAGGACCTGCTTGGGATATTAACATTTAGGTGATTATTATGCAAAGTACAATAATATTTTCAATTATCAAGTTTAAGTTCATGCACATGGAAAAGAGGGTCAACCCTTGGACTGCAAAGAATGACAGTTGACAAGAAGAAGCATATTTTCATTTAAATTCTCAAAAAAAGACCTTAAAGAAAATGTTCTAATCAATTATTTTTCATAATGTCCAGAAATGTGTCCCCACTGGATCCACTGTTGGTAATGTAGGAATGCTTGTTTGTGTGTGTGTGTGTGTGTGTGTGTGTGTGTGTGTGTGTGTGTGTGTGTGTGTGTGTGTGTGTGTGTGTGTGTGTAACATTCTCCACTGGAATGTGTTCTTAAATTACTTTTCTATGAAGTTCCAAATATATTTTACAAATCTATATATTTTCCACCCTAACATCAATCTATAGGCGTTTGGTGTGTATCTGTGTATGTGTTTGGCTCTGTGTACAGTATACCTCTATATGAGTGTGTTTATCTGCATGTAGAACTGCGTATCTCTGTGTGCGTTTCCACCGCCAACCTGGAATGTTTTCCTGTATGAAGTCTCTCCCACATGCCACTGAGTTATGATGTTTCCATCAAGTAGAGAACTACAGTAGACAGAAAGGCTCCTTCCAGGCCGTCTTGAGCTTGCCAAGTCATCTTAGCCTACAGAATCACTGTGATAACTTGTCTCACTCCCTAATACAGGGGTCGGGAACCTTTCTGGCTGGGAGAGCCATAAAAGCCAAATATTTTTTTATGTATTTCCTTGAGAGCCATATATTTAATAGATTTGAATGCAACTTTATGCGTGCATTTTTTAAGAATAACACTTCTCCGAGTACTAATAGCGGTATCAGTGTTTCATTGAACACGTGCTCTTTTATTAAATAAACTAAATGCTTACGTTATTTATCTCATTTATGAGCACGTTTCAGTGTTTACTGCACGGGTGTCAAACTCAAGGCAATTATATCCGACCCGCGAGAAAATATATGTCTGTCATAACTGGCCCGCCGGTTTTGGTAATTAAATCAATGCATGGCACAACCATAGTATCTAAATATGTGAATGGAATGAAATTTTTGGAAAGCAAAGGGAAACACACCACAGATCTCTGGGACGATGTGAGCGGGACTGTTTGTGCGACATAACGAAGCATCTCACTGTTAAACCTGCAGCTTCAGGGCCGTGTGATCACGGACATGTATGATGCAGTGAGAGCGTTCCAAGCCGAGCTGCCTGTGGGAGACTCTGATGCATAAGGAAACTTTGGTCACTACGTGTTTCCAAACACTGACAAACATCTCCACCGCTGTGTTCCCGACAGCATTCTGCTGATCAACTGAGCGCATTTGCCGACTTTGCATGCTCAGAAATAAAAATTTAACTGCTAATCCGTTTGCAGTTGAGTTAAATATGTTGCATATCTTTTTGCACTTTATCCAATATGTGTATCCTGTTCAATACATGTGGACCGTGTTTGGCCCTCGACGTAGTCCCAGTTTTTAATGTTGGCCCTCTCTGTGATTGAGTTTGACCCCCCCCCCGGTCTACTGCTTGCTTTGTGCAGTTTCTCCTCTGCTCGGTTTCGCGACGGGCGGGGCTCCGCCCCTTACGCACACACATGTGAACACACCTTAACCTACAGTCAGAGACAGAGCGGAGGAAAGAGAGGGGAGAACTAAAAACAAATCCGCTGATAAATGTTTTACTTTAAAATGACACAATATAATTATTTATTACTTGTTAATCATGTTAAATGTCAGCTCAAAATTGTCTGCGAGCCATATTGCGTTATCGAAAGAGCCATATATGGCTCGCGAGCCATAGGTTCCCGACCCCGATATGTCAGCACTGCCACATATTAGGGCCTAATATGTGGCAGTGCTGACATATCGTTAATTGGAAATCTTGCAGAGCAACACTGCTATTAATATAAGTAGGAAGACCCTCTGAGATCAATGGCTCTAAAAAAGGGTGTTGGGATGTCCTGCATTGTGAAAGAATCACATGCTCTGTGAATTGCTGTTTTTGTCACTATCAAATTAAGAATAAACAGTTCATACAATCACAAACGGTTATTTCCATCAGAGCTCATGAAAACAATACAAAAACAAACGTTTGGACTTTGGGCCACTGAAAAACTTTGATAAAGGATCAAAATACCAACATTATCCATGTTTCTTCATGCACATGGCTCTATATCTTAAGTGATAGTAGGTAATGAGGTAATATAAATATAAATAGGAAATAAGATTACATAGACAAATAGTGGATAAGGTTTCAGCATACAAATATATATATGCTTTTTATAAATATTTGCTCTATTATTTTACTATATGCAGCAAATAAATCTGTGAGGGTCAATAGTGGCGATCTAAAAGGTGCCAGCAGCATTGGTTTATGACCAAATTCTAGCCATTCACATTATGGGTGTAGGGTACCAGGGTCATTAAGGAAGTCAGGCCAGTTTATGAAAAGGCCTCTCACAGTTTGTGTGCGTATAAATCAATGTGACACTAACTAAACAAACACTGCTGGAAAGCAGGAATAATGAACAGGAATGAAACCGAATGTTAATCATGGGACACACATGTTGAAGAAAGAGAGAGATGGAGAGAAGACAGGTGGAAAACGGCATGAGAGAAAGACAGAATATTAAAAGTTACAAAGCTTAGAGAGAGCAGACCGGGTGTTTTTGAAGGCATACAACAGTTTAAAATAGTATTGTGAGATTAAAAGTTTAAATAAAAATATGTCAGCTTGTCTGATGCGATATACTCCTGTAAACTGGTTGTTTTCAGTAAGAACCTGTTAATATCTCAGAAGTCTTTTTTTTATAGAAGCTGTGAGAAGACCCATGAGGCTTACATCTGTATTCAGAGGCGGCATAATTTCACAGCATTTGTTCCTGATTGAAAAATAAATTACAAAATTAACACACCCAAGGTACCCAAGGGTACCCTAAGTCACTGAGAGAACCTGTCTGCGCATGAGGACAGGAAATAGAGAGGGTGACTTTTGGATGTGAATATAGTGCTAATATTTCATTGCCAACATCCCAGCATGGACAAACACTGGTCAATGGCACTCTGTGACCTTCAGGTTTTCATAATTTAACACACATTCAGAAAAGAAGCAGTCAGGAACAAACGAGTATTAGCATAGCTTGACCCTAAAGTTTAGAACTTACTGTCTATTGTACACACACACACACACACACACACACACACACACACACACACACACACACACACACACACACACACACACACACACACACGGATGGGGCAAACAGATGAATGGACAGATAGCTACTAAGATATCCAAAATGTACTGTGTCCTGTTTGACAAAGAAAATGAAAGAAATGTTCAGTTGAATAGCATTTACTCTAAAAAAAAGATTCTAACATTAAAGTTTAAATCCATACTGGTTACAGAGTATTGTATAAAATAGCTTTCAATAAAAATAGCTAGCAATAAGCTTTGGGGAAAATAAACTAAGGAAAGCCAGCTGAAAAATGCTTTGGCTCGTTTTGAATACTGTTTACAGATAGATTTTTTTTCTCTGATATGTACGCAAGGGTCTTTGTTGTGATTGAACAGTGTTTGCATACTTCTACAATACTCCAGTTGTAAAACAGGATGGCATAAAGAAAAGTGTAAAAAAAAGGATGCACTTTATTCCGACAACAGGCTGAAGGCATACAGGTACTAAGAATAAAAAATAAATATAAAAAAATGTATCAGAGTTACACATGGGTTCTTATTTGTGCAGATTAAGCAGCCTTAAAAGCTGTGCAATTCCTTTGTGAATTCGCTCCTGTGAGGCTTCACAAAACTATTGAATTATTACTTTACATTTAATTTAGCTGACGCTTTAAGCGACTTAGAATAAGTGCAAACAACCATGAGGATACGAACTCAGAACCTTGCAAGTATAAGTATATTTGCTTCCAATAAGACAAACCAATTTAAGTGCTACATGCAGAGTTTTTATTATTATTTCTTTGATTAATTCTATAATTGGCCAATGTGCAGTTGAAACAGGTGGGTTTTCGGTCTGCGATGGAACATGTGAAGCCTTTCTGCTGACCTGATATCAATGGGGAGCTTGTTCCACCATTTTGGAGCTAGGATAGCAAGCAGGTGGGTTTTATTTTAGGGGTATCTGGGTCCCACTCGCAGTGAGCCGATTGGCCGATGCAGAGGGAAGTGAGCGGGTGTATGAATTGACCATGGCCTGAATGTAGGATGGACCTGTTCCATTCACAGCACGGTAGGCCAGTGCCAGTGTCTTGAAGCAGATTTGGGCAGCCACTGGTAGCCAGTGAAGGGAGCGGAGGAGCGGTGTAGTGTGGGAAAACTTGGACCAGAACCTGCGTCGCCTTCTGAGTCAGTAGGGGACGTATCCGCCTGATATTGTAAAGAGTGTATCTGCAGGAGCGGGCTGTTGCAGCGATGTTGGCAGTGAGGGACAGTTATTCTTCTAATTATACAGGTGATCCTAATTAAGCGAGCAAGTACTTGAAACTTGGTAAAAACAATATCACCATTTCCTCTTTCTCCTCTGTATAATCTCCCTGGTTTACTGCGTCTTTCTCTCACACACACAGAAAAAATGCACACAAATCTTTTTATCCCTGAGCACAAACTAACACTAAACCATTCAGCCTCTTTACAAGTCCAATTTATTTCACATCAGTGCATGAACACACATAGTCTCTGCATCGCATTGCATATCAGAAAGTGTGTGGGTGGTGGTTTCCCCATAGGCCTGTGGTGACAATGAGTCAAGGAGACAGGGACGTACACACACACACACACACACACACACATATATATATATATATATATATATATATATATATATATATATATATATATATATATATATATATATATATATATAAATATAGGCACAGATGGACATACTGTACATGTAGCAAGTCACAGACTCTGCTATACACACGTTCATACACTTACTCTGCGCTGATTTACGCAGAGAACAGTGATGGAATGAGCAGTGATGACGATGACGACAACATTGACAACAAGGAGAAAAAAGAGGGAGATAAAGATGACCACAACAACGCTGACGCTTAAAATGTGACAATGTGTTACTGCCAAAGTCGGTTTTATCAGATAGCAGCACAGCAAATCTTTTTATACCAGAAGATTGTTTTTCAGACTGGGTGCCTTGGAGCCAGACAGTCAACAGACACTGATTCCCTGTTGGTTTGATAAACATTGTGGACATTTTAACAATTAATCTCTGCTCAGCTCCCATTGCTAACAGTGTTATGGGTAATTCTACAACTAATAAAATTGAATGTGTTGTATTCATAATTACGGCATGATTTAGAGCTTTACAGTAAAAGTGTTGTCATTAGAAATATGAAATATAATTTGAGGATGTTTTAGTCTGCTAAAGCCCTTTGCTTATTTTTTAGTCTCCCATTATTTCGAATAGGGAAACTTAGAAATATCTCTTACTATTACATTTTTCATTGTCCTTTCTTTAAACGATTTCTAAGAGGGATTCTTAGAAATATCCATCTCCTGCCTTTACCTCAAGCAATGTGTTTTCCAGCAGTTGGGTAAACACCATAGACTGTATATAAGGAGTGGACGTAGTCGCTGTGACGTCACCTTTTGGTTTGTGGACTACTGTTTTGAATCCTCAAGTTGGGCATTTTGGCCATCACAATCTTGGTTTTTGGAACCAGAAGTGACACGAGAGGGTAGAGCTAAGTAAAACTGAATGCTGAACAAGAAATTTTTTCGAGTGACCAAACTGTATTAACTTTCATGAAGTGAAAACACACTGTGAAAGGGTTAAAGTTCTAAGACGAAAACAAGGACAACACCAAAACCGGACAACATCATGGTAGCGAGAAACTGATCCATTCACCAAATGATTCCTAGGTAAAAATATAATAAATAAGAAAACAAAACCACTCAGGGATCAACCAATTAAAATGTAAAGTTCATCCTAAATTAAGGGTAGACTAATTATTACAAACATTTCTCAGTATAACACAATACAATTCAACAGCACCACAATCTACAGCCCCCAAAATGGACATACAGTTAAATCAACACCTCTCTGAGACCATTCCAGCAGAAAATCAACATTATAACCTTCATGTAAGTAGGATTTATTGCATGTTTGTTGTATTGGACTACCTTAGTTTTAGCTGGGTGCACCTAAGGGATGCTGTCCAATTTCGTCAGAAGTGTTTATACCTGATCTGAATGGCCACATTGGGCGCAGAGAGGGGGAGATGCCATGTCACTTAAATACGGGGATAAGTACAGCACACATTTCCAGACAGTGTCTCCTGGAAGACATTCATATTGTTCCACTCGGTTGTTCACATTAAAAATGACAGAGGTAGTTCAACTCGTCTACCATCCGTCAGTTCTGAAGAAGCATCCTGGCGGCTTGACAAACTGTACTCTAAGTCTATAAATATTTTTGTCTATTTGTATTTTTATCGCATTTTATCTTTTATTTATTTGTTCTAATGCATGTCAATTGCCTCTATGTTTGAAAGGTATACAACTGCCTTGAGTGTATTTCTCTGTCTTTTATTTGCATTTTGTATTCTTCATTATTAATTTAAATAGGACATATTACAATAGAACATGGCTCACAGATCACAACATATAAAAATGCATTTAATGTATTAGCTAAATGTAGTCGTTTTGATCTGTTTCACCAGTTTGGACCAGGTGACAACTAAGAACTGTGCATACATTGTGCTGACAATAAGACAGTTTAATGGGTCACTAAGTGCTGTTCTTTCTTTGTTAATTCATGCTGAGCAGAAACAACTTAGAAATAACTTCAGCTACAGTAACTTTAGTTTTCCGATGCTGCTAGTCTGCGCTCATTTGATAAGATAAAGCACAATGCAGCTCTGCCCTGCTTCAGCATTGCTGCACATTGTTGCCAGCTGAAAAAAAGGATGTTGCCACAGTTCCTTTCAGTCAGTGTGACAGACAGCAATCAAGAGGAGAATAATTGCTACTTATTTCTCAGAGCAGACAGAACGGGAAAAGGCAGAGAGGAAATATACTGTTGCGTTCTGCTTACTTCAGCTCATACAAATGGTGCTTTAGAGCTCTTGTTTTTAATGAATGCTTGTGCTCCTTTGAATGGGCCAAAAAGAATATACAGCTGCTACTACTACTACTACCACACACACACACACACACACACACACACACACACACACACACACACACACACACACACACACACCCTCAATCTAACAGGGAATGTTATATGTGTTTCTATCAATTATATCTTAAATTACTGGAGCACTAACCAAAGAGAGCGAAACTGGCATTGATTTGGACTTGATTATAACACATACAAATGTTGTGTGTTTAAAAGAGAGGGAAGTGGTGTCTAAAGCACCCCAAATTTCATTACAAATGTCACATTATCATCGAGGCTAGATGGCAAGAGAGATGGGGGGGGGGGGGAGTTGTAGAAAGAAAACAGGGAGGAAAGGGGATGAGGATGGCATATAATGAAGTCTAATGGGTTTTCCGATGTTTCCTGAATGCTAGTGCTAAAGGCCACTTGTTTTTAGAGGGACCCAAGGACAAGTGCCTGCATCACTATGATGGCAACATAATGCTGATTCATGAAGCCAAGTCCTTGCTACAGTCCTGCTGATCCCAGTGAGAACCAACACCAGTACACTGCATGTTTTCATTGTTTCTGTAGGTAGTAATTGAAGAATTGTATTAATTTAGTCATGTTTGAGTTAATCAGTTATCCCATGACTGCAAATATAGAGAGAAAATAAATAGTTTAAGTCTTTTACATGTTGCATGAATGTACTAATAATAGTCCAGTTTATGTAAAAAATAATAATAAATCCTGAGATGTTTTAGGTAGGGGAAAAGGACAACTTTATGCTCACGTTCAAATTGCTGCTGCATCATCATTACTCCTTCTAAGAAGTAATCTTTTCAGACAATTAAAGCATAACTTTATCATCTTGCAGTGACATTACCACCCCTGTGTTCATTCCTCTTTGCATTGCAGTCCCTGATTTTCTCTTTCTCTCAAGGTTGTGAAGTGTGCTAATGTGTATTCTGTATGTTTTCCACACAGCTGGTTCAAACATTTGTAATGAATATGGGAAAGAAGTAAAACAAACAAAAACCTATTGCAAGCGAGTGAAGCATTGCTGTAGCAACAGTAGGTAATGGGCATCAATTTGGACTTTCATGAAACACTGACATTTTAGTAGCTGCAAGATGATAGTTAACCATCTAACAACCTATTTATTCTTAAGGCTTCACAAGTAAACAAATGGAATAAACATTATTTTTGTATTTCTTCATCATGAACAGTACACTCTAGGATAAAAAGGATAGCATTGCTGCTTTGGAAGACCACATAGAGTAAAGTGCAGGAGGGGCAATGGTGGCAAGCAATACACTTCATCAGTTAAATTCAAACTGACAGCAGTGTGAGTACATGGTACAGTATGTTCTTTACAGTAGCTTCAAGCAACCACCAAGACATCCCAGGGGAACAAGCGCTTACCTTCCCATCAGCCCTTTACCACTGCATGCATGCAAACTTAAAGAGTGGTTGAGCTAATCAAGCAGTAATGAATCCCTTATGCTGCTTTATTAAGAGGGGATGTAGATGTACATCTACAGCCAGCACAAACAACATTAACAGTCTGAGAATTTAATAACCGTCAAAATGTAAAAGGGCGTGAAACATGTCACCCATGACTTGCCACAACTTTCCGTCCCTTGAATCCCAATCATGGCGAAGATAACAACAAACAGACATCTTAATATGCACAGAGTCAAGCACACGCACACACGCGCAAACATCCATCAGCAATCATACTCCTCCACCCATCCGTAATAGTAAACTTTCTGCTCGGCTGGTTTAGTACAGGGAGATAGGAGAGAGAGATGGAGGGTGCTGAAGCGAGTCATGCAGTGTGAGAGAACGAAAAGGAGGAGGAGGAGGAAGAGGAGGAAGAGGAAGAGAGGAGGTAGCCTGGTTTCAGACCTCTGAATCACCGGCCACATCACCAAATGTATCAGTGACTCAAAAGGGACTGCTGCTCTTGTGAATGGCTGTTCTGTGGTCGGAGAAACAACCGAGCCAATTAGAACCTTTGTGGGCGGGACAAAAGCAGGTGACATGACAAAGATTCAGACAGACCTATGATGCCTGCTTGGCCATTGAGCAAGTAAATCACCAAATTTCTCGGGTTTCTGTACTACGTTAAACTGCATGTATGCTGGCTTCTACCCTTTGCTAGATTATTTGACATTTTACAATTACAAGTCTGTTCCTGACCAAACCCACCTATTTTCTTCTCACTTGTTCAAACAAACAACAATAATACACATGAGAAGTAGTTGACCTAAATTGAGAGCAGGGCTAACATTAGCGAGAACGTTAGCTACAGTAATATATCTACAGTATACACAACGAGAGCATTTTCTCCCTGCACCTCTTATCTGTCCCTCTAGCCTTCTCCGGTATCTCTCACATCTCATGGATGTCAACACACAGGAGGAAGCAGAGATCAACGTAATTTAAGTGAGCACTTGTTTCTACTGTAGCTGTAGATAATAAAAAAAAAACTGCCTCAAATGTTTCACATTCCACAGATATGTAGGCGTGAGTAACTTTAATTAGGTGTTGTTACATGCCGTACATAAAATATACTGTACATATATTTAACTTTATTCGCCATCCACATTTTTACCTCCTCTCCCTTCTTCCTATTGTTTGTGGCTCTCTCTCTCTCTCTCTCTCTCTTTTATACATCTCTCTCTCTCTCTCTCTCTCTCTCTCTCTCTCTCTCCTCTCTCTCTCTCTCTCTCTCTCTCTCTCTCTCTCTCTCTCTCTCTCTCCTTGTCTCATTTAACATCATGTGGTATTTGCAGTGCAAGAGAGAGAGACAGAGGAGAAAGCCACAGAAAAAGGGAGAGGGATGGCTACAAAAGAGACAAAAGGCAGACATGGAAAAACACAAGTGAGAGAAAAAGAAGACAGACATTGAAGTCATACAAAGAAAGAAGCAGACAGAAATAGTGAAACTTAGGAAAGACACATACAGAGGCAGACAAAAAGACTGTAAAAGAGACAGACAACGAAAGAGACAAGGCAACAGCTCAAACAGAAGAATCATTGTCTGAGTGCCAGTGGGTCAGGAGTTCACCACTAGTCCACAGCAGAGCCAAATAATGCCTGCAAGGATGGAATTTGTAATTGATCAAACAAGAGTTTGGAAAACTTCCTGCATGTTTTAGATTCAAGATTAGGCATTATCATCATTTAAAACTCCAGCCAGCACTACATGTAAACAATGTACAGGCCTTGAACAGAAGGAGAGAGAAAAGAAGAAAAATATTGTGTGTATAAAATAAAGAGGGTGAGCAAGTCTGTCTGGATAGATAATCGAAATAACATTGAGTAGAGAGTGTGTGTGTGTGTGTGTGTGTGTGTGTGTGTGTGTGTGTGTGTGTGTGAGACACACTTCTGAAGTGAGAATATTTGAGCTTTATGAGCAGATAATGACTCAGATAGTACATCTGTGAAATGTCTCTGTATGTCTGTGATTAAACCCGATTTTAATATTTAATATATTAAACTCTTAATTGAGCCCAGACCACTGTCAACCAACCAAAAAGAATCCCTCTCAGCCAGTGGTTTCAAACCTGGATTTTGGGACCCGCAAAGGGGTTACAAGAGGTCATAACTTGAAAAACGGTATATGAGACGACAAAACATACATGCTACATGCTTTTTCAGACCTTATCTAACTTTTCTTTAATTGTTCCTATTTATTGTGAAATACTGATTACTTTATCTATATCTTTATCTATAGAGTACTGTACCAAATTACCAATATGAAATGGTATCGCAAAACCTCATAATGCTGCTTTCTTAAAATTCTTAAATTCTTCTAGTTTACAGGTATTGAGCTAAAAGCAACTAGCATCTTGTGTCGCAATAATAAATATGTTTCTTCTCATTTAATTATATATGTAAGTTGTTTAGGAACTCTTTCTTTCCCTGTTTTTGTTGAAGAGATTCTAACGATAATAATGATAATTAATGCAGTGCTACATTTTGGAGAATACATAACAACAGGATTACATAATTAAGATGTTTTTCTTTCATGTATCCAACACAGTAGAAAAGGTCTGGCCAACACATATTAGTAATTCATCATCCTAAAAAAAATAAAACCTTCCTACCGTCTGGCACAGGTGGGGAGACAATTATCATGATGCAAAAGGGATAATGGTATTTTTAGGCCTTAACATACACTTTTTATTTTATTAACTATAACCTTACATCTACTGTGTGCCTGATAAAAAACAAGCATGAATAGGGTTACATGTTGGCATGTGCCATTATCTATAATTTATAGGTCATGTTATCCTCTCTATTCTGATTGCCACACCTGCAGTAGATACTTTTTTGGCTCTTTCTCAGCTATGTCTATTCTGCACCTTCATTTCCAATTTTAGCTTTTTACCTGTCACTCTTAGAGCATTACAGTGAGTGAGCATGATGTACCTCAGTGTCTCGCTCAAGGACACTTTATCATGAACATAGCTGCTAATGGACTGGACATGTCAGTTAATGGTTATGAAGGGTGTTATGGGTGCTTATATACTGTGGACTTGTGAAAACAAACAAGGCAAAGGACACTACTGACATCTTTAATGATTTCTAAATGAAGCTATTTTCCTCAGGTTCCCCCCTGTATTTACCCAACCCCCACAAATCTCCCCGTCTGCTCGGAAATAGGCTGTCCAATGACAGAGATAAGAGATAAACAGACACAAGTCCCCGTTCTGACTGCTGCTGTGGAGGGAGGAGAGAGCCAGACAAACAAGGAGAAAATACAAAATAAACATCCATTACATTTACAAATGCAATATGTGCATCTAAAACACACATAGCGTCAAAAAATATACACATACTCTCACTCATTCACAATTATGACTGCACTAACATGACCTGTTTTCCATCATACAAACACCACAGCATGTCAACAAACAGGAGCAGATTCTTATCTTTTTATTTCCTTTCCCTCCTATCCCACAACAGTCAGATTTCTTTCCCATGCAAGCAGTGACAATGCAAGCTTTATCATGTTACCACACATTTGTATACATGCGACACATTTCAGAAATGTGTAGTATGTGTTAATGGGTAAATGCTAATTCCTTAATTTGCAGACGATGGTTTTCACTTTGACAAAACCTCACAATACAGACAAAATAAAGCATCTCTGACTGCCACTGCCTAATTTGAACACATTTACTGCAACTGCTGTTTTTATGAGGGACAAGAGTCACCTTGAGTCTTTGGAGTCAAATCCCAGCAGCTCTTTCCCTCGCCTCTAATCCATACATTGCATAACATAGCAAGCCCTCCTTTCATTTCTACTATAGTGCCTAACTGCTGCAAAATGAAGAGGTAGACTCAAGGAGAGGGTGGGGGATGGGGTGCAAAATGATGCAAAAACATAAGAGGTTTATATGAAGTAAATATGAGAATGCATCATTTACATGACACTTTGATCTTTTTAAATGGAGGAGGTCAAACTCGAGCTTCTGGGCTTCTTCTAGGAAATGTGCCAAGAGAAATAACATCAATGTGAATGACACAACAAAACGTGAATGGAACCAGATCCTGTGTTGTGTGACGTTGCACTGCATTTGTCAATTTGAGTTGAGCTTGTGTTGTGTAATGTGTAGACATCCATTTGTTCATTGGGGTTGTGAACCAAAAAAAGGTTAAGAACCACCAGGTTGCATAACGCACCAAACACCCTCCACATCACTGCATCAATCCAAAACAAGGCATGATCCTCATACGCACAAATTTCACCCAGGTACAGGGCAGGGATACACTTCATCAAAATGGAGGACAGGGGAGTCGGCTGATAGTGATTTCATTCCATTATGTAATCATCTAACCCAGTGACAAATCACCAGACAGTAACCCTCTCATACATTCTTGGCCCCTTTCAAACTCACAAAACAGTTTTCTTTTGAGGAGAGATCAAGTGTTTATTTTGTACCATCTACCTCATTTTTTGTACTTGTATTTTCTTCTTCTCTAAAAAAAAATGTCTCCACATCTCCTTTTTTCTCCCCCTTGTTAGCTGTCTGTTTAACCCCTCTAGCTCTCATCTTGCATGATTCATCTGTCTATCTCTCAGCTCACATCCCGTTTCCTTCCTTTTCCCCCCAACCTCCCACTGTTCCTTACCATCAGTCTTAATCTCCCCCTCTCCTCGACAAATTCAATGCTTTAGTTTCCTTTTTTCATCCAAACCCTTCCCGTCTCCACATTATCTCTCCTTACTCTAATCCTCTGTCAATTCCCTCAACCCCTGCACATTCTTTCTCTTTCCTTTATGTCTCAACCCTGCTTCCCCTCCTTTATTTTATAAATGCACCCCAACTAAAGGCCTTACCAGGTATGGGCTACAGTGAAGCGTCGCCTCTGTCTGATGCTCTTGTTGACCATCAGCTTGCGGAAGAGGCGTGGGGAGCTTCTTGGGGATAGTTTGGGAGACGTGGCGCCCCTCTTCCCTCCCACCACACCTGGGATTTTGGGAGGTTCCAGCTCCAGGTGCATGTGCTCCTTGAATGTCCGAATGCAGGAATCCATCTCAACGCTCAGCTCGTTGGATGACATCCGTGCAGGCTGGGTTCAGTCTTACCGTCCTCCTTACGAATTCTGCCCCTTTTTGTCCAAATTCAGTCACATCAGCTGGTCATGTACAGCTGATTTTGTCCTCCTCGTGCCTTATCCAGACACAGAGAAGTTTACACTGGCTTGAAATGTTGTAGCGGAAAGATTGAGGCTACCTCACACACAAACATTCACACAGGAAAAGGCCAGCTAACACATACCCTTTTGTTGTGTGTGTTGCCTCTGTGATTTCTATCCTTCCCCCTTTTTCCCCGTTCACGAGTTTAGGGATTAGCCAGCCAGCAGTCGTGCCCTCTCCCTCTCTCTTTCCTTTGGCCAATGCAACGGGCTTTCCTCCTGGTCTTCTGATCATCAGAGGTTCTTAGAGGTGCTTTACACCAGGAGCAGGGTCACATACAGCTCCTACCAGGAGAAAAGAATTCCTCTTCTCAGCACTGCTTCTCTTCCATCTCCCTCCTGGTTCTGCTTTCTGAACAGTGCTCACCCCAGTGCTTCCCTCTTTCCCTCTTTCACTGTTGGTGCCTGCTGAATGCACACCTCAGCAACTCTTTCTCTCATTCCATCCAGGCAGCTTGATGTTGGAGGATTTCCCTTATGAAAGATTCAGAAGGGCTGAAAACTGCTCTCTGCCTCCTCCTGTCTTGCTCTCCCCTCCATCAAGAACTGCTTGACTGACCTCTTCTCTCCGCAAACAGCCCCCACTTCTCCTGAAGGCACTCCCGGTGTGGCACAGAGTGACTCCTACTATGCAGAGCCTCAAGTCAGATTTCCCTTCCCTTGCACAGTCAGAGCGGAGCGGAGCAGAGCACAGCACGAAATCAAATGCTTCACTTGCTGTTTCATTCAGAATATACACAAGGAGCTGAGAGCAGGCACGCAGCGAGTGCAAGCCACGCCTCCCCTGTTAAGGATTGGCTGGTGGTTGTTGTGACGACAAGCAGGCAGCCACAGTAACAGGTTGTCAAATTTATTATTTATTTTTTGTTTAGCTGGGATTTGTGGTAATGTTGCTGATGATGTTGTGACCTTTAGTGAGGCAGGCAACTGGTGAGTGGAGGCCAAGAACAAAATGGCAATTTTGAACGGAGATAAAAGCAAACAGCTTAATGGGCATCAGTGAGGAGGAACATACACACTGCACCAAAGGTCAATTGATTTAAATAAACAGTCTAAAGCATGCATCTGACTGCCTGGAGACCTTTAGCAGTAAGAAGGCAACCACAAATTCACTTACTACATACAATATATTTCATTACAATATAACATTTTTACACACACACACACACACACACACACACACACACACACACACACACACACACACACACACACACACACAAAAGGCTACTCTGAGTGATGAAAACAAAACAAAACAAAACAAAGGGCAATGACCTAAAAGGTAGAGAGACGGAGAAGATGAGGGAGAAAAATCCAAAAAGGAACATCAGAAGAGGCAGAATGGAAATGGAAATGTGAGCACTTGTTCGTCTGCTCTGTGGACTGATGTCTTTTGGTTGTGAGTCACTGATGATTCTGAGCCATTTAAGCATGGAGTGCTTTCTCACTAAATGCATGCCAAAAAAACTTTTGAAAATAGTCTTACACAGCTTGTATATAAAGAAGAAAACACTTTTAGTAATATGTGTCAATGGAGCACAGCAGGCTGGAGTGTGTATCAGCTAGTGGTTTAAAATCAGACAAAGATGCATGGCATTTCCTGGCTCTTAATACGCTGTCGCTCTCATGTTATATATCCCAGTACAAATAATCAAAGTTTCACCTGTAAACACTGCAAAAACTAATACTTAACAGGATTAAAAAATACTGACCTGTATTTTTCTAACTGACTATTACATCTCAGTAGCATCCAATACTGGTAGGTGAACTGGTTGTCATACACATTGTCTGAACGGATCTCTGAGAATCCAGAAGTTTCAATCACTTTTCCATGGAACAATGTCAAAATGGAGGCAAACGCGAGCAAATCTTCTCACTAACTTTGGATTTACAAAGAAGATCAAAGATAATGATGCCAGCGAGGATTCTGCTGTGTTTAGTAACAACCAGAACCAGAACCAGGGAACAAATGCTGATCAGATATCTTTAAAACAGAGCCTTCAAGATGGGGGATGAGTGTCGCTGCCTTGCTCATCACTTGGAGTTGGCAGGTTACAAGTCTTTGAAAGAGGTGGCAAGATTCAGAAAAAGCATTTACAATTGTTCCTCTCTAAATTGCATTCACTGTACCACCAGTGTGCTAAAAATGCACGAGTTAAAAGGACACAGCTGCAGAACTGAACACCCAGATTCTGAAAATCAGACTTTCACTGCACAGTGAGAGCAGTGCTGAGTTTGCCAGTCATTTCCAAATGATGATGCATCATCCCGCTCAAATGTGTAGAAGGCTAAATACAGGGGCCTCCTGAAACATCTTGCTTCATCAGGGTTCCTCAGTGACTTGGCATGCACGAAGGATGTGTTACGTGAACTTACTTAAGTAAAGCTTTCACAGCCAGCAGACGAGACTGATGAAAGAGAGAGAAGGGGGGGGGGGGCAGATAAGGTTGAGCGAGGTATCGCACTTCTATCAGGTTGTCGATAATAATCAGTCTCAACGATTACCTTACAGTCAGTCAGTGGCTCTTTTGATACCTCTTGACAAGCATTTCTGGACAAAAACATAAGAGACAGCCTAATTCTCTACGGTGAGAAGTTAAATAGGAGTTCTTGCAAACCTAACAAGACAGTCGCCCAGGGAAGCACTCAGTCAATTCATAGGTTGGAAGCTACAAGGAAACAATCAGGGAGAAACACTGAGAAGACTGATGGCTACACAAAATGTAATGGCAATCCACCAAATAGTTGTTGACATATTTAAGCCACAGTGGCTGACCGACTGAAGCACTTCATAGAATTGAAAAATAAAGAATTCTCCTGCAATTTCTCCATCTACTTGCCATTTCTTCTTGAAACCAGAGCTGATGCGGTAGAAAAAGAAAAAAGAAAAATGGCTGGCACTTTAGCAAGATGTCTGCAGTGAAAAAGAAGATGACAAAAGATGAATGATGACATACACAAGAGAAGGGCAGAAAACCAATGGCAGCAGGTTATTTTATAAGTGATGAAAGATTGAAATAGATTGAATTAGAGAGTGAATGGGCCATTTCTGTCCACATTAAACTCTGGTTTTTACACCCTTGAGAGCTTGAATGAAAGCACACAATGCACGGTCACAGCACAGGAAGAATAGAGATATACAAATAGGGCCTGCAGCCAACTGTAAAAGAGGCCTGGCAGCTCTTCTCTGCGCTTTGTTCCTTGATCAAGTGGACCCCAATATTAGGATCTGTTGAAATGGAGACTGATAAAAATGCTGCATTTTTTTTTCCAGGCCTCTGGGCCACGTCTGAAAATGATTTGAACTAAATGATCAGTCAATTAATCAATTATTGGATTGAGAGAATCTCAAGAGATCACCTAATGGATTACAAATAATCCTGAGGGGGACAAGAAAATCTCCACCAAATTGTATGACAATCCATCCAACAGTTGTTGAGACATTTAACCCACAAATGTCAACCTCATGGTGGTGCTAGAGGAAAAGTCAGGGGGTCCTCTGGGTTCTCAGTTTTTAAGATATTTCAGTCTAGACCAAAGTGGCATGCCACACAATTAGCATAGGCTATAAATGCTGGTTTCAGCTTCTCAAATGTGAGGATTTTCTGCGTTTTCTTAATATGAAAATTAAATTGAATATCCTTTGGGTCCTGCAATACTGTGATGAACATTCATCCCACATTTATAAATCGTAGCAGCAGCTGAAATGTGCTTTTCGCCTTAGGCTGTGGTGACTCTGGTTTAAGCTTCATCAAGATCTATGTTTTGATACATGCTGATTTGAACCAATGTAGTTGTAAGAGGAAGCAGATGATAGCATTTATCAATCAATATCCTGGCCAAATTTTCCAATCTTATTTACCTACCTTGCTGAACGAGTAATGGGTTAAACATCTTATAAGCAGCCCTGCCGCTCCAAGCCCCACCTGTCATTTTCCATAATGTCACAGAATGCAAGAAAGATGCCTCAGCCTTCCCCATGTTGCCTTAGTCTTTGGTCTCTCACAGTGAAACTCTGAGCATATCAGAACATCCTTAGGACCTGTGTGTGTGTGTGTGTGTGTGAGTAGGGATATGGCTAGTCTCTGTGTGTTTATTATGAGTGTGAGGGTCAAATGGAGGTGATAGAGAGTGCGTGTGGTTTTGCGATGAGAACCCTTAATTTAGCATCTCTGATTACATAAAACCACCTCTTACTTATTCCCTCTTTCAAGATACGTGTCTCTCAGATAATGAAAAACAATGCTGTATTGTGGCCCAGATTAACAGACCTGTACTCATTTACAAAGGTTCCTGGAAAAGAGAGACAATAAGAGAGATAATAAACATTGAATTGTCCTGCACAGGTGAAAAGAGGCTGTGAATTATTTATCCATTCAAATGGATATCGAATGCAAATTATGATCAATGCAAATATAAACAAAGGATCAAGGGCAATACAATTGAAAACAGAGTGAGACATATGACTAAAAAGACAGCAGAGAACAATAGCAAAGGGTTTACATGTGGTTTGGGGATTAATCTAAAAAAAGATGCAGAAAAATCAGAACAAAGGGTTTTATGATTTGAAGGTGACCTTGTTAAAATCTTCTTCTGCGTACAATCGTAGAGAACAGAAAAAGAGTGATGTCGTCTACAGACTTCTCCAGGGCTGTTTGAGTATATTGCAGCATGAAGACATTTATCCAGTAAACATCCCTGTCAACTCACAACCTAACAGACTACACTACTCTGAGGTTTAATTCACACTCACACATGATAGGATTGCCATGCAACACAAACTGACAACCAGGAGAGTAGCCAAAGTAAATACAGATAAAAACTGATTATTTTTCCTCTGAACCAAAACTCTCCCAAAGCTGACGAAACTCTTGAGAACATTAATGTTCGTTCCAAGGATTTAGCATAAAAAGGATCATATTTGACCATCCAATGTTCCACTAGCTAAGCTGTGTAATCATGCAAAATGATGTAGAAATATTAGATGCATGCTGACTGTGGGAGTTTTGTTGAAATTCAGGTGAGCTGCATTTCCCCTGCCCATAGATTGAGAGATGTGTTGCCCCAAAAGTCCCACCTATTTTTTGGCAGAAAAGATAATTAGATCGTTTAAAATGTACTAAGATAAAGTTACTAAAGAAAGCTACATAAAACTCTACTCAATTGGAGCAATATGAAGGAATTAAATGCTTCGAAATGAAAGTGGTTGTTGACCAGTGTCCAAAACATTTAGTTAATCTGCAGATTTCCAAAGTTGAAGCCCAAAGGGGCTTAATACTTTGTATACACATGGTATGGTTGGAACTGAATATCTGGAACTCAGACAAATACAACATTTGTGCGTAATTTGTCTGCCTTGGTCTCTGTGCGTGCTAAAATGAAAAATGTAAGATCCAATTTTCTGCTCTCTGGCTGCGTGGATTACTCACACCCACACCAAAACCGTCTGGAACACCAGCAGAGAGGGCAGCTCATCAACACAATGCACAAAGAAAGTACACAGAGTGCAGACGAGTCATAATCTGACCGGTGTCGTACTGACCCGGGGTGAGGAACACGTCCAAATATAGTTTCAAATCAAGTTTGGAGAGGAAATCTGAAATAGTCAAATTTAATTTAAAGTGGGATTAGACATCACAGAGAGCAGTGGTTTGGACTTTAAATAGATACATTTTTACAAGCACAAACATTTTGAGAAGACGTGTAGAAATGCCTAGTCCACAGGTACACCTCCTTTGTTCTCAAAAAAGATCTCGTCCACACAAGTTGTTGTTAACATTGTTTTTAAAAACTGTGGTGCTGGCAGCGGGGTCTGTGTCGTGGGAGTGTTGGACAATGTAGCAGTAAGTGACCTACGTAGCGCATTTTGACGCCTCTGTTCCTAGTATATATAAATATAAATATGATGTTATAAGCCAAAAACTCTGTTTTCTCTGTCTACACGTCAACACGGAAAGCAGAATTTCTGAAGATCTTTACCCCGGCAGAAAAAAGCTCAGTTTGAATCAACTCATCAGCCTACAATTGTGAAAGCTTTATATTCACAGTGGCATGAACGTCGTAGGGTAGTTTATTTTGTTTATCTTCACTAAGGAATACAATACTACCAACTATTCATACGTTCATGCAAGTTTATCGTCAGCTGGCCGTCGGCAGCAGTCAAAAGACATGAGGTGATTGGCATATCAAATCCTAATTTGATTACAGAACTGACATTTATTTATTGTGATGACCTTTTTTTGCCTGATGAGGACAATGTAGATGAAGTTTTCATGGCGACTGCTACATCAGGTTAGGGTCTGATTACTAGTGTGCATGTACTGTAAATGCATCCACTAGCACTGTTCTAACTGTAAACAGGTTTCAATCCAAATGTATCGCAAATTTGAACTGAATTGTAAGAAATTCATCAAAGCAAATGCAATGTAGAAGACTCGATGGAAATATGACAGTTCTGTTTGTTTCATATATTATTGTGATGAAGGTTACATCAGATCTGTGTGGAGCGATGAGGAGACTGTTTTTTCCGCCTGTATATTAATTATTTGTCTCTTCAGCGGAGCAGAAGCTTCAGTGGACGTAAGTCATTTGCTACATGCACTTAATCATTTATTCGCTAAATCTATTTCCATTGCACTTGAGTGCATTTTGCTTTTATCAATACACCAATTTCTCTACTATAGCCAAGCTTAAACATTTTCAGCGTCTTATCAGGGTTGTTTTATGCACAAATTGAAAATGCGCATCAAAACAGATAGTTATAATATTTCTGTCCTATACATGCACAACATACGTTTTGATAAACACATATGCAGTATCCAGTCATTGACACTCATTTACAGTTTTCTTCTGCACCACACTGGCATTTCTCACAAGCACCGAGCCACACACACAATCCATGAGGCGCACCCTGAAACAATTGTGTGCATCAGCAGGAAAAATAATTGAATCCCAAAATAACTTCTTACTCCCTCCGCCTCCTTCCAAACATTGATTAAAGCACTTAAATAAGTACAATAAAAAGAGGGAATTGAGAGGAGACAGAGTGCTGTGCTGATGACTGGTACTTAAATGGTGTTGCAGACATATTTAGACATGTATATGACATGGCCATTTTGAACGGAGATAAAAGCAAACAGCTTAATGGGCATCAGCGAGGAGAATCATACACACTGCACCAAAGGTCAATTGGTTCAAATAAACAGTCTAGAGCATGCATCTCACTATGACTGTAGACCTTTTACAGTAAGAAGGCAACCACAAATTAACTCACACAGACACACACACACACATACACAGACACACACGCACACACACACACACACACACACACACACACGCACACGCACACGCACACACACACACACACTCACGCGTCTACCAGCCTCAGGCTTCACTAGGGAAGAGAGTAATCAGACTTGAGGACCTTCAGGAAGTTTCTGCTGACCCTGATGTTAAAGCAGCAGTGATGCCTGAAGGACACATAGTGTTATAGCTTTTTAAAAAGAGAGGGAGGTCAGGAGGGAAAAGCACACCTCTACAACCAGGGTTACTGACGACTGACACACACCTCACCTGCTATAAAGTCTGTGGTTGCCCGAGCGGACTGTACAACCACAACACACTTGCTGTTAACAGAAAGAAATGGAAGTCGTCTTCAGATTCTATCAAAATAAAAAAAATGATATGTTCATATGGGTAACAAATTACCTCCACAAGCCTCCAGAAAAGCTTCAGTGCCTCTAAGTCTCTGGAAGTATATGTATTCCCTCATTTGGTGTATTAATGATGGTGGTGGAGAGCACTAGTGACCTGTCAGTCTAAAATCTCCCACAGGTGTTAAATGAGTTTGATCTGGTCAACATAAAGGTCATAGCATACTCACGTCATTTTCATACTCATCAAACCATTCAGTAAACCCCAGTGTGGAAACATCTGCATTTATGTTTCTATACTCATCTTTTCAGTGTATACCTTACATGTTTCACCAGTGTGTATTTGTGAATGTGTGTGTAAGCCCATCCAGTCAACAATGTTCACACTGCACTCTTCTGGTAGAAAATTGAAATTTCAGCTCTTCAAGCATTCACCCGATGACTTCTCAATAAGCAGGACTTTCTGTTCAATGTGATTCATCAACGTTCGGGATGTTGATGGTAAAATGATTGTTCATTCCTCAGGGTACCAACTTCCATGCCTACTACTCATTTCTGTAATAGATCCTGTATTGCCTAGAGCCGTAACATTTGGTCAATTAGTCAATCAACAGAAAAGGATAACTGGTCCCTTCTTCACAAATGTGAGAATGCTGTTTTCTTGTTGACATAGATGATAGTTTAGTGAATATCTTTGAGTTTCTGACTGTTGGTCGAATAAAACAAGTAACTTGAACATATGACACTGGGCTGTGGAAAATTACAACAAGCATTGTTTGACATTTTTATAACAAAATGCTTAAATCAGTGAATCAAGACAATAACCGATAATGAAAATAAATGTTAAATCATAAGCTTTTTTAAGATAGGGAGATGGGTATGCGTTTCCCTACATTTTCTCTATCATTTACAATAAAACCGTCAATAATGGTCAAAACTGTTATCCAGGCCCCGTGGCTTTGACCCTGTCACAATAACAATATTAGTGCTATGGTTCTTAACCTGGGGTTCGAGACCCCCAGTGGGGTCACAACATAAAATTGGGGAGTCATGAGTTAATTAACAAGAAAGTAAAGAAGAAGAAAAAGCATTACTGCTGATATTGATATTTGAATCAATCTAAATCAAACAATCTGAGATGGGAACATCACTCTGTAATTAATCTGCTCATTGTCACAGTGTCACAAGAAGGTATTACTTGGCAAATAATGGTCACCAGATGTCTATACAGTACACAAAACACCCATACACTAAAGTGCACCAGCCAGCAGTCCTTATTCATCGAACTGAAAGGAGTGAAACACCCTGCAACTCCATCTAAAGGTTTCCTCAAGTGGCTCCATCTTTACATCATACGCATGCGTGTACCCACGGACGCACACACACCAGGACAACACAGGGGCCAATCAGGACTGATTAGCTAGTTAAGTAAAAGCGTATCTGAATTTGACACGACTGGACAACTGGCTGACCGCCAAGAACTGGCCACTTGCTGTTTGTGTTATCTGAAACTGCACGTTGTACCTGTTGCTGTGTGTGTGTGTGTGTGTGTGTGTGTGTGTGTGTGTGTGTGTGTGTGTGTGTGTGTGTGTGTGTGTCTGAAGGCATGCTGCAAAAATAATGAAACAAGGCAGTGTCCTCTTCAACAGGCTGAAAGCAACATGGCAGATCCGTCACTGATGCAGAGAGGGATTCTAACAAGTTTTCCAAAGCCCAGTCTTTGCTCAGTATGACTGGAGGATCCCAGTGGTTTGATAAAATAACTTTGTCTCCAATGATTAGCAGTTCAAATTACATTTATGTATCCATCCGTGTTTCTTCAAGTCTACAGAACACATGGAGGCTGGCTCGGCATTCAGCATTGATCCCTGTCATATACTTGTATGAGCTAGTCCACTGTTCCACAACCAAACCAAAATCCACATTGCTCTTTCAAAAGCGGAAGAAAAGTCCTGACAGAGTCAGCCCTCAAGCATACAACAATGAAAATAAGACGCTTAGGTATGCCGAGCTGGCAGCCGGCGCTGGACAACATAGCTGGAAAGCTAAGGTTCGCCCAGTGGAAGAGGCTGCAGAGGCTTCGTAGGCACGTCAACTACCAGGCTGCTTAAGTCAGGTACTCACCACTCATTGAAGACCCTGAGATGTCATCATCGTTCCCACTGATAACAGGAAGGTCTCAAGATATGTGCAACAAACTTCACGTCAACATCACCTAGTCCTAAATGGAACAGAACTAGCTTATTGCAGATATGTTGGTATTTGTGTATATGTTGGCCAATACGTTTTTAGAAATCTTTGTACAGAAATTATGAACTAGGTCGGAGGTCATTTAGAAACAGTGTTACCTTTACATAGTTTGTCCAGCAGAGAGCACAAACAAGCTGATTCTTCAACTGTAAAATGTCCCACTCAATATGGATCTTGTTCACAATTCTTAAACAAGAACTAAGACATCTGAGTCAAGATGTTTTGTTTATCTTTTAATAGATTACTAACAGTTGATATTTTGTACCAAATCTTATTATCAGTATCAACCTCAAAAATCCAGTATCAGTCAGACTACATACAGCAATTAAGCTCTTTTTCCCTGAAGGTTTATATTATGTTTTCGTAAAAGTATATTCATTGTTTATAGCAATAGCTGAGGTGGTCTTTGTTTAGGTGAGGCGGGCCATCTCCCACTACAAAACACTGCAGGTAACTTTGGGACAAAAACTCACATTTAATCATCAGTGAGTGCTGCATCTATCTAATGTACGCAAGAAACCCAATATCCACATCAGCGAAAGCATATCCTATCCAGTTACACAGATTCCAACCACATAGGCAGGTAGGCCTTCTGCTATACTGATAGTATAGCATATCGTATGTATATCAACTTAATAAAACAACAGGGGAGCCTGGGCACTTTAATTAGAATGAATTAAAAACAGGAAGAGCACTGATCTCCACATTGTCGACTTCCCAGGAACAAAGAAGAGCAGCCTAATGTTTAAATGAATAACTCAAAGTGCTTGACTGTATCCGGGTGGTTTTACATCGTGTCATAAACAATGTGCTTGTTCTGCTGCCATTGAGCAGGTTTGTGTTCTATTGACTTTTATTTTCCTGTCCACTCACCATTCAGGATCAACCGGCGTGATATCTATCCTAGGAGGGGCTCCAAAGGGCAAGGATGTCGGCCTGGCCATGATTTCTTCATCAGGTGTCCGCGACCTCTCCCCCTGACGCCATGACAACGGGGGTAGCTGCAGGTTGCCCGAGAAACGCCTTCGACCACGGCGCAGGTCAACACCCAGTGTGCAGGATGGAGTTGTGAAAGACTCACTGAGGCAGCAATCAGGAGGCTCTTTGCAGTCCTGGCAAGAGAAAGAAATGAGGTGCATGAACTTAAAGAACACTTTTAATATTAATTTGGAGGCAAAGAGAAGTGGAACATGAGAGTCTTGAGATAATAGGAGATGAAAGGAATAACGCAGAACTCAACTTAAATAAGTGTTCCCTTCAATTCAAAGTAAATCCTATGTTTAATTTAAAGTCCCACCTTTTTTCTCCAGCTCGTCAACCGTTTGACCACTAAGGGGCGCCACAGGCTTGTTTCTGACTAAAGATGGCATTGCACAGGTAAAGCACGACACTTCAGTCTCTGGAGACATATTATAGCACATGTATGAGCCAGACCCCTCTTCTCACTTTCCCCAACCTATCGTCTCAGATGAAGTGCAGAAATAAATCCTACAAAACCCAAATTTGCAATCTAAAATTGACTCATCAAACCTTTCATGGCCCACATTCTGATGACTTAATAATTAAATTTGGTTGAAATAAATATAAAAACAAGATCTGCTAAAAATCTCTTTACCGTACGGTATAAAATCAGGAATCCCACCGAATGTTTCTCTCTCCACACACATATCCCCTACTCCAAAGCCTCCGCTCTTGGCTTCCGCCTCATTTACTGGCTTAATTTGTCTCGTTAGTGTGTGCCGTCTGTGAAAAAAACTGATTGCAGGGCATAAATAACATGTGTATTTCTCAGCTGCAAGGTCTAATTTACTTGGAAGTCTGAAGGGCATGATAAATCTTTATCCATGTTGTCTCATCAGCTTAAGTTTATAGTTCTAAGAAGCACGGCTGTATTTATTGAGCATCCCAGTGACAGAAATCATTCTCAGTTTGACATTTAAAAAAGCAGAGATGAGTCACTTTCTATTTAGGGTCTTTAAAGTCGAAATGATTAATCTATTACTCAAATTGCAGAACATGAATGAGCAACTATTTTGCTAATCGATTAATAGTTTGTAATTGTCTTTTTTTTGGGACTTTCTTTTCACATTACAAAAACAGTGAGGAAAAAGCAAAGACGAAAACAAAAAACTAAAATCAACCAAATATGAATCAATCAATCCATTTCCCTCATTTAAAATAAAATATGGCACAAAGACAATAATTATGAACCTATCCGTCTCATCGGCTAAACCATCGTTGTTCTCCCAGTTGTTTTTGGAGTCATATGGAGTAGGTCATCTGTTCTAGAAGATGTAGGTGTTAAGCAATATTTATTTTAATTGGCCAGCAGTAAGGACATTTCTTCTAAAGCCAGTATTTTGTCATCACAAGATCTTTAGGATGTATGTATCATCTTTACTTAATAATATTATGTATATGTTCAAGATAGAAGGATGTGAAGGTTAAACTGGTTTTTGAGATAGATTGTTGCTACATAGATTGCTGTTCGACATTTAAAGATGTCACATTAGGCTTTAGGAAATTCTGATGGGCAAATCTCACTGTTTTCTGACATTTCATACGTCAAATAACTACTTTGAAATAATTGTTACTACAAATAATGTGCAGAAATATGTTCAATCCATCCAGCTATTGCTATAGAGAGTTGCAGGAGGGCTGGAGCCAATCCCAGCTGACAATGACACATAGAGACAGTCACGCTTACGGGCAATTTAGAGTTGCCAATTAACCTAGCCTGCATGAAAACAAAGTACCTGGAGGAAACACATGCAGGCATGGGGAGAACTTTCAACCCCGGCAGGTTTGAACCCAGAACTTCCTTGCTGTGATGCAGTGGTTTTATTTGATAATGAAAATAGTTGCAGTTCTATAGTGATGCCATTCTCTCTCAAAGAACAACCTCCACTCCACAGTGTAGGAAGCTGCATACAGTAAAGAGCTCTGAGGTAGGAGTGTTTAACATCTGGTCATGCGCTGTACAAGTCTACAAGATGGCAGAGTTGAACGACAATGTGTAGTGATTTTCTATTTTTAAGCTCGATACCTACTGGGTCTCCAGTAGTAAGAATTCCTTCCGGTAAACACAGACTCCCACTCTTAGTCCTACAACAGCTCTACTTGGCCTTTTTTGCCTTCCCCCGCCTACTGAGAAGCGTTACAAACTCAATTCATTCTTGCTTTTTACAAAGCGTAGATGTATGTTTACAGCATGGGTGGTGACTTATTTTTCCTGTTCAATCAGTGCTGATGACAAACAAATGAATACTCAGACTCAACTTGCATGTTTTGTGGAAGCAGATACTGAAGATGCATTTGGAGACTTAATAAAAACTCAGCATACTCAATGTTTGTCCGTTGCCATTCATTGCAGAGTATGATTTATGCTTGAAGTATTTAAGTGCAGATATTTTTCAAGTGTACTGAATAAAAACGTAACTTCTTTTATTACACTTAGTTGAATACTCTATTCTGATTGGTCAATCTTGACATTCTACGGTCTGTTATTTCTGCAGACCGCTGCTACGCATAACAAACCTTTGCTCAGGACGGTCTGATCATAGGACCACGTTCAATCATATCAATCCACAGAAATCAAATAAACACATTTAAACATCTGTGTCAAAAAATAAAAATAAAACATTAGTTTTCCTTTACTCCATTAGAAAACACCATGGAATATTATTTTAATATTAATTTTCATATATGTGGAGAGCAAGAAACCTTCAAGGATTCATGATGGCTGAACTGTCCCCAGTAAAAACGACGCAGTAAAGCAAGACACAAAGGCACAAAGAGCTGGACGACAGAGAAACCAGCAGAAGAAGACAGACATGAAGTAAACACTAAAGAGAACACGGTATGGACTGGATTAAAGATTGGTTAACGGAAAAGAAAATGTGACCAGACTTTGACAGAAAACCTCTTTTAGTGCTGTGCTCATTTATGCATCTGTTCAAAATCCCTCCCTAGGGAAGAACTGTCTTTTCTAGTCGACTGCCAATCACACAGCAATTAGAGCTGGGATATACAGGACTGTCTCAGAAAATTAGAATATTGTGATAAAGTTCTTTATTTTCTGTAATGCAATTAAAAAAACAAAAATGTCATACATTCTGGATTCATTACAAATCAACTGAAATATTGCAAGCCTTTTATTATTTTAATATTGCTGATTATGGCATACAGCTTAAGAAAACTCAAATATCCTATCTCTAAATATTAGAATATCATGAAAAAGTATACTAGTAGGGTGTTCAACGAATCACTTGAATCGTCTAATTAACTCGAAACACCTGCAAGGGTTTCCTGAGCCTTGAAAAACACTCAGCTTGGTTCAGTAAACTAAATCACAAGTATGGGGAAGACTGCTGATCTGACTGCTGTCCAGAGGACCATCATTGACACCCTCCATCAGGAGGGTAAGACACAAAAAGAAATGTCTCAAAGAGCAAGCTTTTCACAGAGTGCAGTTTCAAAGCACATCCACAAAAAGTCTGTTGGAAGGGGGAAATGTGGCAGGAAACGCTGCACAACCAAGAGAGATGACCGCAGCCTTAACAGCATTGTGAAGAAGAGTCGCTTCCAGAATTTGGGGGAGCTTCAAAGACAGTGGACTGAAGCTGGAGTCCAGGTATCAAAAGCCACTGTTCACAGACGTGTCCGGGAAATGGGCTACGTATTCCCATGGTCAAGCCACTTCTGAACTCAAGACAACGGAAGAAGCGTCTGACTTGGGCTATGGAAAAGAAGCACTGGACAGTTGCAGAGTGGTCCAAAGTCCTCTTTTCAGACGAAAGCAAGTTTTGTATTTCATTTGGAAGTCAAGGCGCCAGAGTCTGGAGAAAGGCTGGAGAGGAGCAAAATCCAAGTTGCTTGAAATCCAGTGTGAAGTTCCCACAGTCAGCGATGGTTTGGGGAGCCATGTCAGCTGCTGGTGTTGGTCCACTGTGTTTCATCAAGCCCAGAGTAAATGCAGCTGTGTACCAAGAGATTTTAGAGCACTACATGCTTCCGTCTGCTGAAAAGCTCTATGGAGATGAGGAATTCATTTTCCAGCATGATCTGGCACCTGCCCACAGTGCCAAAACCACCAGTAACTGGTGTACTGACCATGGCATTACTGTCCTCGATTGGCCTGCCAATTCCCCTGACCTGAACCCCATAGAGAATATGTGGGGTATTGTGAAGAAGAAGCTGAAAGACACCAGACCCAACAATGCTAATGAGCTAAAGGCCGCTATTGAAGCATCCTGGGCATCCATAACACCTCAGCAATGCCACAGGCTGATTGCCTCCATGCCACGCCGCATTGATGCAGTAATCCATGCAAAAGGATTCCCAACCAAGTACTGAGTGCATTAATGGACATTTTCAAATGTTTGATTTTGTTTTGCTGTTATAAATCTTTTTTTTTACTTGGTCTGAGGAACTATTCTAATTTTTTGAGACAGTCCTGTATAGACACCTCTCGAAGTTTGACATAATATGAATTGCTAATCTAAAGAAGGTCAGAGAGTTCCAACCGTTGCTACGCAGTAGAATCTAACAGACTATCTTTCTTGGCAGAAGCAATGCAAACATTATTAAATCAATAAAAACATTAATAAATCAATATTTTGTCTCACATAATTGATTAATTTAGTAAGAAGCAGTGTAATAAGTAAGGGATGATGTGCAGCTAGTCGGTCATTATTGCGAAATGAACCCCAACAGGGTGCGCAGATGTTGTTAAATTATTCTGTGTTTGTATTCGCTGGAATTGATTGTCCGGCATATGTGGACTCCGTCTTCGACTATCTTTTCTATCTGTATGTTGTCATTGTGTATGTTTAATTGTGTGCCCATGCTGCAAACCAATTTCCATTTGGGATTACAAAGAGTATCAATCAATCATGTGAGGTTTGGCAAGGCTTTTTTTGTGTGTCTTGGTGTTCATTAGGTTGTTTTGCATGCATACTACATACAGATTTGCATAGATTAAAATCTTCCTAGCACTACTTGGTTATTTATACATTTACTTTAAGCATGATTACTAAGAATGATTCTGATATGCTTGTTAAGTAGTGTACCTGTCAATTATTATCATCCCTCACTTCGTATTGAAAGAAGAATCTCCTTTTCACGGTCAATAATAAATGTAATACTGTAATTAAATCTCAGACATTGTCTTGAATGTGAGAGATAACACGGTTGAGGGATAAATCTGCAACTACTGTTTAGACAAGTATATAAATACATGGCAGCCATCAAAAGGCAGAATTATTATGTAATAAACTAAGAAGCAGTGAAAACAAGATTTATGAAATTAAAATAGGCTCTGCCGCAGTGCGCTCTGTACATATAAAAAGCACAAGGAACAAAATAGAAACACAAAGAAAGGAAAGTGTTGCTTTCCAAAGCTTTTAAGAGACATTTGCTTTGAGAGATGGAGAGTCTTCAGTAAGGAAGACAACACAACTTAAACTCTGTGATAAGTCAGAGAGGAAATTGGGTGATGGAAAGGCAAGGACAAATTGAGATATGGGAGTGATAAGAACAACGCTGCAGAGCAGAGAGGATAAAGAAAGGACGATTGAGGTTGGTGATATATATGAGACAGAGCCAGCAGAGAGAAACAAACACAATCACAAACACAGAAGGAATACCAGAGCACAGTTGGGGACACATGTATAAAAACACAGATGGAGCTCAACACTGAGTGAATCATATCTCAGATCAGATAATGCTTTTATAGTAGCAATCACACTGAACAGAAATACAGACAGAGGACTGCACCATGCTGGACGCCTGCCAATGCCTGATGCATTGTAACTATTAAAATGGCTTCGAAGTAATAACAGTTTCCATATTTAGTGTCATAGATTCATTTGCTTTTGTTGATGCTTTTAATACATACACATCTTGATTGCTTGTTGCAAAAACATAATCACATGACAATGAAAGTTGATCTGGATACCAACATATTGTAGTTCATTTATGACCAATGTAGAAACAACCAGAAGAGAAAGGTCCAGACAGTCAAAGCAGTAGATGCAAAGATATATAACCTTTACTCTTATACCAGAGATCACGTTGCACCAGCTATTGTTGGATCCATTTTTAAGTTTGTGTGTAAAATCCTTCCTAAGTTATTAGCACTTATAGCTAACATATTCAGTATAACAATACAGTCACGTATTAACATTGTTACAGTTACGGCTGGCGGTTACTGGGTTTAAATATTCACTAACAACTAAAGCTGAAGCTGTTCTTTGAGGAGGTAAAATATTTCACAGCATTATGTTGAAATGTATTTCCTAAATTTTGTCCACACTTCACACCATTTTGCACAGTCGGGACTGCTGCTCAGCCTTCACTCATTCCTTTCAAGTGCATTACCTGCTATCTTTAGACGACCCTTTACTGCTGTGACGTGTTTCTGTTGGCAGGAGAAGGATGGGTGAGGTGCAGAAGTCCATTAGCCTATTAGCAGCACAACTCCTGTGGCCTCTAGGTCTTCCTGGGACCACTAAGGACTCCTTAGTCTCACACACAAACACACACACATCATAGAAATAGGAATATTTTATATTCAGCTCCCTTACAACTTCATGCACACACGCTGAAACACACAGGAGTCCTAGCAGCCAGGCCACAAGTCCTGAGCGGCTGGATAAGATTGATACAGAGACGATAACGTACCTTTGCAACCTTGTCAACACTAAATTTACACTCAGACCATACAGCACATATATTACCAGCCTTTTGAGACTGTACTCAGTAGAAAAGCATAGGTTATTTGTTCAAACACCGACCTTCAGTGGCCTTTTGCTGTCATGTGATTTATGACTGTCCTCTACAGAAGAACTAACAGCAAATAATGTGTTAAAGTCGCCTATGTTTAAAAAAAAACCGCTGAATGTCTTTATACCAAGGCAAAAACAGGAGACTAGGATTTGTGTACTTTGTCAAATGAACAGTACTGGTTTGCTTTTACCATAAAGATGATTTTTTTTCTAACCAGAGCCTAGTAGTTAACAGGTGACATTAACAGGTGAACGATCTACTGGTCAGTTCTCTGGTGGACAAACTACAGTGTGTAATGTTGACAGTGTCTAAATCACCTCAAACATAGTTTGGCATTTCTTGTTGTATATCAGCTGACATTTACATCGTTTCTGATATGTCTGCATATGTCCGATAGATCAGTCTGGCTGATTTATCGCTCAGCTCTAGTTTGTGGTACGGTAAGTGTTGACTCTTGTTCTAATAATCGCTGAAGAAGGCAGTGAGATACAGTGATAAGACCTGGAAAAAAAAAGCAGTAAGCTAACCTTGAGTTCCAAATATTTTATCACAGATACTTTCTTATGTTTTATGAGGAAACTCGTGCAGGTCTCAAACCCCTGCTTCTAAGTAAAAAAACATGATTCAAATCGCCAAAATATTATTATCATGAGTGAGAAAAGGATCTGCCGAACGCATTGATACAGATTTTATTTTTGTAGTGTCAAAATGGGAGAATGGGAGCAGGTTAGAAAACTGCCACCGTTTGCTTTCCTCCAGAAATTTCTGGTCTCAATGCGGCATCTCCTGGGCATTCCTGTCACTTTCAGGATCAAAGGGCCAAGTCTGTAAATCGCTTTGCTTCCAGAGCTTCATTGAATGAAAGAGAACACATTTCTACGTTTTGGAGCTAAAGTGAGAGAGAAAATTGTGAGAATGAGGGCAAGTTTTAGACCTTAAAACCTTTTCCTTCTAGCGTTAATGATATGAAAATCCCCACTCCCTTAGGTATGTGACGTATGAAACCCTGGCTGTCATTGCTACACTGCAGCTCCAAGGCAGAACTGCTCAGCCATGGTTACTTTGCTCGTGATATGTCTTGTAGCATATAAAAAACACCATATGGAGATGATAACAAGTAAAAAAAAAAATGTTTTAGATTTCTCTGAACTGAATATTCCGTCCTACACAACAATATTAAAATCTGAGAAAGCACATTTTAATAAGATTCAAGGAAAGTTGAATATTTAAAAAGTTTTAATAGGATTTCAAAGTTTAATAATACGTATAATGTAGGACAGTTGGGGATGAATAAGCGGATAAGAGTTGAAAATGCATGAAAAAGTGAGGACATGTTTAAATTCTAAACAGTTGAGTCCTTTCAATCTTTCCAGGATTCACACTCAATAACTAAATCAGCCGACACAACTTAGGCTTTCTATGTAAGTATATTTGGGAGCTTTGGGAGGAGCGAGACATTTTCCAAACCCTCTTTAGAACAAAAACTTGCGATCAATTTTGGATTAGTGAAAGTTAAGCACTCAACTATGAGAAACTTAATTTTATATTTCTCACTCCCTCTGAGCTGAGATAGACTTCTACTCTTTAAATACTCACCGTTTCTTTGTTAGCATAATGGATCTCAGGGCATCCTTGACTGGCACCCTTTCCATTTCTCACCCGCCCCCACCAATACCCAAATCCCTCTGCACTCTCGCCATTTCAACACCAAGGCAACAACACACCAGGGAGGAAATGAGAAGATGAGCTTAGAAAACAACACCTGCTTTCCATCAGTTATAGAAGGGGAGGTATAGAGAGTGGGATAAAGATGACAGAGAGGAAAATAGGAGAGCGGATAACAGCAAGAAAGAAGCGAACAGCTGGGGCATGGCACATGATTGTATATGAACATGATTGCAAATACATTCATGGCTTGCAACTTGATATTTGTGTCAGTATGTATGCTGAGGGCGGCAGTATCTCCAGTTCCCCTGGAACTGTGTGGACTGATACCTGGAGAGGTGCCAGTTTGCCTCCTGGGCACTGCCGAGGTTCCCTTGAGCAAGGCACTGGACCCCGACACTGCTCCCCGGGCGATGTATCATCATAATACTAGGATGGGTTAAATGCATAGTCTAAATGTCACTGTGTGTGCGGTGTTGTGTACAAGACGATTAAAAGAGGATTCAAAGCCTCCATTTCCTTGATGTATTTAAGACCCTGTTATGTAGAGAATAGAGTAATTCTTAATGCTTGCTACTACATCAAAGTTTTTGAAATGAATCGGCAGATTTAAAAAGAAAAGATTATGTAAAACTTTGCATTTGCGAAACGCTTTCCAATGTTTTCACGCAACAAGAGAGACAGGGTTGTCTGCTTTCAATAAAAAGTCATTTCAGGACAAATAAAATTCATTTAGTTCGATTTATAGGCTGCTCAAAGTGATGAAATATTGCCCTGAGGTTGACAGAGGAACAGGATATTAATAAAACTGTTTGGTGAATTATTATCTCTCCTTTCTTTCTTTTATCATCATCTTTTCCTTTAGCCGTCAAATAACCCGATCCCCGTATCTCAGACAAGTATTACAATAAAATGCCTTCTTTCCCTCTCTATACATGTGATGTGTGATTAATATGGCTTGTCGGAGGGTTCAGAACACGTTTAGTGTAATTCGCTGAAGGTTATTTTCAAGCGATCTCGGCTTCATTTGTCTAGTATGCATGCATGGACAGTTTATTGGAGAGACAGGGACGACAGTTGAGATGTAACAAATCATGAAAACCAGATTGAGACCCGGACTGAATCCATGTGGTTACGCTGTTCATAGTCGTTTTGTGTCTAAGGATAATTCCCTTCCCTTTCCCCCATTTTCTGAGTAAATATACAAAATAACTTCTCAAAAGTGAATATTTGTAGATTTTTTGTAGTCTGAAATATTAAATTAAACATCTCTTCTGACAAAACAAGGAATTCAAATATTTCAATGTGAGATTTGGGAGACTGTGATGGCCCTTCTTCACCATTTTGTAGAACAAAATATTGTTTTAATTGAGAAAAGAATCAGTGATTAATAAATAATTTAAGTCATCATGTCATGTATGGCGAGGTATAGAGCTGGGTATTAAAAACAAGTTTTTAATTAGAATTCATTCAAATCTGCCATTCTGTAGACTGTGCAGCATTAACAAATTCATAAACTTTCAAAAACTTATCAAGCTCAACAACTGATATATGAGTGATATAAAAAATAATTTATATATATATATTAAAAAATAATTTATATTTGACTTTATAAAATGTATCCTCAGCCTCAGAATGTAAACAATTAGATATTATGAAATACTATCTTACTGCAGAAGTGTGCCTCTAACTTTCACAGCCATGGTTAGCATACATGTTTCTAATTTCTTTGAAAATATGACACAATCTATGGGTTATATGGGAAACTAAAGCACCACTCTGACTACATTCAGAGAATAACAAGGCGTGCATTCAAAACAATGCGGAAGAGGTCACAGTTTAAATCGGATACAGAGACAGTGGAGGGAGGTGAGAGAGATGTCATTAAAGAGAGAAGAGTGACTGAGAACAAGACAGACAGAGAGGGGGGGGGGGGGGGCGGGAGAAGTGTTGAACTGTTGCATTCGCTGGCTTAGATTTAACCCTCAGCTTCCAAGCTCTCTAATTGGAGAACGAACAGCTGTTCAGTTCGACCTGCGCTCCCTGTAAATACAAGCTCAACTGCCAGAGAGGGAGAGAGAGAGAGCTGTGGAAGGACAGAGAAGTTAGAAAACAAGAGAAGGGAGAGAAACTGACAGCGAGAAGCAGCAGGAGAGTCAGAAGGAAGAAAATAAATACATCAAAAAATGTTTTAACCAAATGCCTCGATATAGGACTATATTATAGTGTTGACCATTTGAGCTTTCACAAAATATTTACACAATGAGATTTTTGATAATTAATCATCAGTAATGTGGATATAATGACTAAGTAAAGGCAAATAATAGAACAGCTAGAACAGTCTGGTAAATTCAGACAATTACATCAATTTACTGTAATGCAGCCTTTAAAAACAGTTATTTCATAAATATTACAATATCCTAAATCTAAGACGATATCTAGTCTCATATCACGATATCAATATAATATCGATATATTGCCCAGCCCCGACCAGAAGCACCAGATGTGATTAGTTATTGCCTTTTCAAAATGACATATGAGTGTTTTCTGACCAGGATATCATTGTTGGTCAATGCCTTCCAAAACTGTATGATCATTGCAAACAATGACATGTTCATGTTTTATTATCTTTACCATCTAATTTGCACAATTACAAGAGCTTCTTGTCAGGTAAATGTAAACAGTAGGTTGTTGTTGATTTACTAAGAAAAATATAAGCATACACACAGTCATAAATATGCAGAGTCGCATACCATTGGTGGTATGCATTAAAAAAAAAACACTAGAGCACATTCACACACATACAGAGATGGACAGTCAGAGCTGATCAGATAAGAGCTGGTTAGCTGTGATTTGCATGGGAATGAGGTCATTAGGTCTGTGGAGTGCAATGACATTATTTAATCTGTTCACCCCTCAGTAAAGTGTGTGTGTGTGTCCAATCTCACACACAACACACACAAACACGCACACAAATCCCATTTGAGCCTCCCCATCTAAACCAAATCCCTTCTGTGCGCTGAAATCTAATAACAATGTCCTACCTCAGCACACTTAACCTCATTGATTCAGGAAACACTTAACACTTTCACTGAAACATATCCTGTAAATACATAGGCTTCATTGTGCACGGCTGAATGCATACACACAAGCCCGTGACAAAGAAAGTAGGCTATTCACTGTTGGTTTGCTCATCTGTTGTAACTATTCTGAAAAACAACAGATGTTAAGACCTTTAAACAAATGAATCACAATTCTTAAAAGTTATTACCCATATGTTGAACCAGCTAGGACCTTTCAAAGTTTGTGGAAATGTCTTCATGAATTTATTTTCAAGCCATTGATTTAAAAAATGACGACAATAACAAGTACAAGATTATAAAATAGATCCTTATTTTAAAGGAAGAGTTCAACATTTTGGGAAACATGCTTATTCGCTTTTCTTCACAGAGTAAAAAGGCGGTTTTTACCATGAAATAGCCTCTGATTAAAGGCTTTTACATTTTTTGCCAGAGGAATACGTTGGACCTTTCTTCTTTGTTGAATTTGTGGTTTTAGGAGCAGTTATGAGCTTTAACAACTGTTTACCTATCCGTCTGTCCCACTGTTTGCATGGCAATCTCACTGTGACAACAAGACACCTGTGTTACAGCTCATAACTCCTCATTTTTACCATTTTTGTTTGTGTACATATAAAACAAAGAAGATATGTGTTAATTAGACGGCTTGAGAGTTGTTGTAGGCTCTTTTTTTTATACTTTAGACAGCCAGCCTAGCTGTTTCCCTTTGCTTTCAATCGTTATGCTAAAGATACACAGGGATGATATCAATCTTGTCATCAATCTCTCAGGAAGAAAGCAAAAAAGCTTCTGAACTATTCCTCTAAGTTTACATTTCTATGTACTTACAAGGCACATACCAGTTTTAATGTGAAGCAGAAACCACTACTATAGACTGAATATAAGAAGTGGACATAGTCACTGTGACGTCACCCATTGGTTTGTCAACTACGGTTAGGCCTTCTCGCCATTTTTGTTTTTGGAGCCAGAAGTGACTATATTTGGACAAAGAGTGGAATTTAGAGCCCTCTAAGTTATCAGCTAACGCTAGCACTAGCTAGCTAGCTTAGATAGCTCAGTGCATCCGTAATTCATCTTTACGGTCATATTAATTGGGATGCTAATTTTGGATGGTGTAAAACAGGCTTAAAACAAAATGTACTCACCGGAAAAAACTCCCTTGAGTGTCAACGGTATTGATGCCATGGTAGACTTACGACTTGTGAATCACTAGGTAGCCACATCCTAAAGCATACCCTGCTTTATCATCTATTTTTAATGGGAGCATGCTTTAGAAACTGAACATCATGCTATATTGAAAATAAATTGAATCTAGCGATTAAGATCATAAACTTGTCAGGAATCATTATCTCATAGACTTCTATGCAATCTGACTTATTTTTGCAACCTGTGAAGTCGTCCCCTGCAGGTCATTCGAGAGAATGCATGTTTAAGGGACTTCACTTTTCAGACCAGGAGGATGCCAAGTACATAACAGCTTGCCCAGATTCCAGTGCCAATGCTTGTTGCAAAAGGTCTCCCCTGTGACTACAGAAACCCAGGTGTTAAAGCAGATGTGCCATCATAAAATTACTGAACCATCTGACAAGTAACACCACCCCTGCACTTTTGAGCTCCAAAGTCTAGAGAGCAGCTACTCAGCTGATTCATCTGTTAGTTATTCTCACATTCTTCCTCCATTTGATAAAAGAATTGTGACCATTACCATTTATATCATTATTATTACTGTATGATGATTATGTCCTTCCAAGTTTGTCTTTAATTGCTCTTGTATTGTTCATTATTTTATAGTTTGTACTCTTATACTAGTTGAAAATACCTCTTATTATATTTTGTGCATTTATTCTTATTTTTTACTGCTCTATACACAATCTCCCTCCTCCGTACACTCTTTTACTGACAACTACATTGATGGGGTCGACACGCTCAGGTGTGGTTGACACCCAAAGATGTGGCAAGATGTGTTGATTTGAGGAGTGAAGAAGGTCTGGGAGCTGTTCCAGGAACAGCCTGGCCTTCATTTTTTTCACTACAGAGTCACTATACTGAACAATAACACATTTTCAAGAGATAAAAGTTAAGTTTATAGAGTTGAGACAATAAGAAGAAAGGAAAAAAGTACACAATGTCCAAACTTACATGGAGAGAAAAAGAGAGAGATGGAGAGAGACTGATTTATGCACACCCACACCTTCAGCTATGTACTGTTTGAGCAATGGTACCAAACACCCACATATACTGTGAAGTGCACCTGCATGTTCTTATTCATACAGTATGAGCATACAGTATTCATTTGCAAGTGCCATACACATGAGCTGCCCTGACCCTGACTCCTACAAACTATTGCAATATGCAAAAGTGCTGTGTGTACAGTAGTGTAATGTTGTGGAGATCAGTGCAGTAGATGGCCAGGGAAAAAAACTAAATGTTCTTTAAGAATTCAAGGTAACATTAAATAATTTATATATATATAAATGGTTATTGTGTGGAAGAAGTATTTTAAGCTTTAACCGTAAATACCTTAAAATAGTAATCCACATATTAAGCATTGCACTCCTATAACATTGTCGGACTCACAATGGAGAGTTTAGTATCAAAATGAATGCAGCAGAAACAGAGATATCATATTCTTTATTCCACACATCCTTCTTCCTTGTCAGACCCCTCCTTTCCTCCCACAGAACAATGAAACCCATCTCCAGTGAGGACACGGGTCATCGAAATGTGTTTGATTTCTCTCTGGTGTATTATGTAACTAGTGAGATGTGTCGGCGACATGATGACTTACATTGTTGGGAGAGACCGTGAGAACACTCCTGCTCTTCCTCATCTTTCCTCAAGTATCTCCCTCGCTGTCCAACCACGGCAGCTTTACATGCACACCTGGAAAACACAAATAGGTTTATTGTGCGTGAATCTTTTAGAACAAGTTGCAATGAAAGTCGTTGAAGATGAGTTCAGTGGATTATCTTGAATAATTAGACATTGTGTATAGACAGACACATCGCTGTTGAGTTGATCAAATGTCACATTTTCATTGCTAGAAAAAAAACATTTTTTACCTTAACTTTCATTAAAACTTAAACCTATTATTTCCTAATCCGACTTCTTTATGCAGTATTATTTGCAATCTTTTCCGTTTTTTGGTCAATACAAAATAATTCAAAAAACACATATATACACACATTTCCCTCAACAATCAATAAATAATTCATAAAATATAAGGAATTTCAGTCTGGTTTGTGTCACTATGAGGAAGAGTAGAGCAAAGCGGTCAAAACTAAACAGCCCTGATAATGATAGAATATATATATATATATATATACCATATATATATATATATATATATATATATATATATATACCATATATATAACATTTTGAAATTTAGAAAAGTATTTCTGGTAACTTTTTGCAGACTTTTGTAGGAATCACTTCACATCACAGTGATTCCTATAAAAGTCAACTCTACAATACAAATGCCTCCTCCTGGTGTAGCACCAGCAGCTTAGGCAGAGCTGAAGAAACATCTAGCAGAGGAGGAAAACTCAAAGAATAACACAGAGTATGTCATGTGTGAATGTTAAAGAACTATTCAGGTCGTCTGCCTGAATTGGGTCACACGGGTTGTGAATATTTAAAACTACAAACAACAGTTCTGACATTTAGTCTTTTAAGTCTTTGCTTTTAAGCCACTGTAAGAACATCATTTTTAGATATGTTATGTAATAGGATTACACAACTTTACTTGAAAAAACTGTCACTGTCCAGAAAATATTGGGTAAACACATAATAAAACGCACTGCCATTAACCATTAATTAAACACTTAATCAAAACATAAATAGTAAATGTGTGAGCGCTCAAGCACTTCCTGCCATACCTGAGAAGAAAGCATGTGCTTGTTTGGTTATCTGTTATGGTGATCCGAGGGAAGGCTACGCTCTCTCAAAGCAGCGATCTTATACAGGCCCGGGGTCATCTGAGGTCACACATGAATTTGTTGATATAAATATTTGACCTACGCTTGCGCGAGACGGAAGATATTCAGTGTTAAGCACTGCCTCTGGCGGTCATCCAGGATTCATAGAACCGTAGTTACATACGTAACTTTTGTTTTATCTGGAGGAAAGTCTGCACAACTTCACTCAACTGCGTTGGCAAATATCCACCAGATAATAAATCATAACAAACTTTAACAATACAACTGCAAAAAACTAAAACTACAGGAAAAGTAATGTAATAATAGATAACAGAACATGGAACTTAAATTGTTTGTATTTATAGTAATTGTGAAAGCGTAATGATGAGATTATAAAGAATAACAATTTTCACAATTCATAAAATCAAGGAAATAGCAGAAAAACAATTAACCCATGCTCTGTGTGGGCGTGTGTGTGTGTGTGTGCGTGCGTGTGCGTGTGTGTGTGTAGCAAAGGTCAACTCTTAACGGACAAATTACACAGAGAAAAATAAATGAGAACACAATACACACTGATTATCGCTTATCTTGTCTCCCTCAGCCCTTCGTCAGATGTTTTCAAATAATCTTGCCAATTTTGATCATCCTTAGCTTTCTGTCTCTCTTCGACAAATTATACTCTTTGTAATTTTTCCTCTCAATAACACATACTAATGAAACCGTGAGCTAATGAAACCTTAAGCAGCCTTAATGGTTCAGCACACTTTAATTCCCCCCATTTTCATCATTCAAAAGCAGCATACAAGATCGACTCCACAGTCATTGAGCCTCTCTCTAATGAGCCAATTCAGGCAGTCGTTAAAGGGCCCTAAGAACTCACGTTCCTCCTGTAACCCCTAATGGTGGGTCTCTTCAAAACAAAAGTTGAGAGGGGGAGATTAGAATCAGCAGTGGCATTAAGTAATACAGAGGGAGGGCCTGATGGTAAAAAAGATAAAAGAGACCGTTTCCGGGAAGATCAGGCGAAATTAGATGAGGAGGGGTTCAGAGAATGATACGAAGGTGCAGATGGAGAATGTTAGAGAGAGCTACAACTAAGCAGGTCAAAGAGGATTTAATGAAATATAGAGAAAAGGCCGGAGGTTAAAGAAAGAAGGATTGAAGAACGAGTTGTGAAATGAGGAAGCAGAGGAAGAGACAGGCAGAGTCAGGGATAAACAGCTGGGAGGACTAGATGAGGTCTTTCTGTTTAAAGAATAGTTCCACATTCTGGGAAATACTGGTCTTCAAGCCTGTTATTATGAAGGAAGTAGAGCAGGTCACTTACTTTAAATTTCTGGGATCAATCATTGACAAAAAACTCACTTTTCAGACCAATGCAGACTACATCCACAAAAAAGGCTTTATCCTCATGAAACACACCCTGAGCATGATCCACAGGTCACTTACCGAGAGTATTCTTACAACATTGTCTCCTGGTATGGGAACCTCTCAGTTAGACACAGGAACAACCCAGGGGGTTAACCAAGCCAGGAAGTTCATTGGAAAATCCAAATCCTATACAAGCGGTCCATAACCAAAAAGGCAACCCAGGTCTATAATGACCCCACCCACACCCTACACTCATCATTCCAGCTGTGGCCATCTGGCAGGTGACTCGAGGTCTAACTAGCCAAGAAATATGGGTATGAGATGTCATTTGTCATCAATCCTCATCTAACTCACTGCAAGAAAAGAATAATTGTATTTTCTAAAATTACAAACTATTCTCAACTATGCAAACAGGGTAATGTTGCGTTTTGGAGATGGCATACACATCCTGTTACTTGATAAGAAATCAAATGTCAAAGGATGGTTCATGCCCTTGAAGCAGATGGACATTTTTCAGCTCGAACAGACAGAACAACTTTGACACCACTATTACATAACAATTCCCCCATCACACCACTTAGATGCAGTGAAAGAAGAGCAACACTGTGAACGAACATGCAGTATTCCTCTGAACAGTATTGACGTAAATGTTTCTGGCCTGCTACACAAACTCACTAATACAGTCAGCACATTCAATAGATAGTTAACATTTACACTGAAGACGACGGGTAACATTGACTGTTGACTGCTACTAGAAATGTTTTCCACATGGTGATTACTAGGATAGCTCAAAGGCCTTTTATACCCCTTACCCTTTTATAGTTAGCAAAGTTGCTGACAATGAATGATCATAGTTCAAATATTGAAGGAAGTTTAATTGCATTGCAATTTGGATTTTGTGACTTCACTCGTTTTTTAGGCTAAATTATTTCTGGTAGCTGGATTTCTCCAAAACAATCTCTTTTCAGTATTGTTCAAAGAGATGCAAATGCATTTATGCAACAGTATCTGAAATGGATCATTTCCCTCACTTCAAGATCATTAAAAAGGTTCAATGTGTAAGATATGGCAGAATTTAAATCTAAAACATTAAAATAATGAACTAACATTATCAACAGAATCTGAAGAGGTTACAGTGTTGACGTTATGTCATGTTTTTAGGATTAAATTCAAAGAGAAACAAGAAAACGACTCGCACTATCGCCTCGTCCCTAAAGCCGCATGGAGGCTGTTTTGCCAGTCGTAGAGCAGTTGACAGCCCCGGGAAACAAACGTATAGCTTCAGTTAGCAACTAGCACACGAGTTGCTGCGGCAGCTGACTGGGTCTCCCGGGGCGGCCGAGTGCCAGCTGTGCCGACCGCTCCCCCGGCAGGCTGCTCCCCCGGAAGGCTGTTTCTCCGGCAGGCTGCTGCCCCGGCAGTCTGTTCCACCGGCGGCAGGCTGCTCTCCTTTGGACGGGACCAAGGTGTGGGTTGTATACTCGTTTCTGCCACTTTGGATGTAGTCCAATAAACAAACTAACGTAACGTAACGGCGCATACAGCCCCCGGTTAACGTTATTGCCACAGTAAACACACATATGGGTAACATAAATTATCTGCTGATGGCACACGAGGAGATGATAAGATAGTAGTGTTATTTTGACCGGCTCTCAGAGTTTCGGTTATTTGGTGGAATTGTGCATATTCTTGCCCTGCTGTTAGTAGTAGTAGGATTCTTGTTAATAACTGACTGTAAATGTATATTGTATGGAGCCAGTAGTAGAGCTGAACTAATGCCCCTTGTTCTTTGGAGCAGGTGGCTTGAAATTACAAAAAGTACATCAGACTAAATTACTGTAAATGCAAAAGATTGTTATTTCTCCCCATCATGTTGGTGGAAGACTTTAATATTTAGTTTGACAGCTGTTAGGATCATTAAGCTGAATGACATAAATGAGATAATTCATAAAAAAAATGGCTTGAATATAAATTTCACAGAGGTAATTATCAGTGGCACGGCTTCTCTGTAGGGATGACGATCTGTTCCAGTTGTCACCATTACCAGATAATTAGCGGGTACAGAGGACATTTGTGTTTCAGAGCACATTTTAAAATTGTGCTCGGCTTCACAGATGTAGGAAGCAGTTTATGAACACAGATTAGTGCTGTAACCTCCGGGGATGAAACACAATGGTACTAACGTAGTGTGGCGTGTGTATGTGTTTGTGTCTTTTGGGGTATTCTAATTAGCGTCACTTCTGCCTAATTAAGAACATTAGGGCAGACAGGTGTGAAGACAGAAGACACACGAACATCAACGCCTTCAAGGAAGCAAACTAACCCATGTATGCACTCTGAATGATAACAATACAAAATTATCTCTTAAGTGTCAGAATCATGGTTTAGTAACAGCGTCCTCTGCTTTTATAAAATGAGGAATCTCTCTGCGACACGGCCTTGTCCTTGGCTTGCAGTCAACTGGAGAGTGTGGCAGAAGTGGTAACATTGAGCACAACATCGTAAGCTTTGCAAAGTGACTACAGCAAAGACACTTCTCCCTCTTTGAATTCAGCAGCCTCTTCAGCAGAGAGGTACACCCACAGAAACAGAATTTAGTTTCCATCGTAGCTGGATATTCATTCTACTTCTATGGTCATACCATTTTCTTCTAGTCAAATGACGACAGCGAACAGTTCAATGTCCATTCTACTCTCGTTCTATTTCTATGGGTACACCTTTCTGAACAGATTTGTCTTTTGCTTGGTGACAAAACCCCACATTAAAGAATTTGAATGAAAACTCTGCCATAATGGGATTGTAATACCAAAATTGCAAAGCAACTTACACTGCTGTGACTGCATGAATATTCATGAAGGCGATAAAGTCATTTTATTAAAAGGAAGGTTGGCTTGCTGCATTTATTTTACATGTTCCCCATTGCTGAGGAAAGTGTTCCACCTTTTTCAAGGACAGACTTTGCAGGTGGTAGCGGTCCCTTGAGAGCTTCCTGTTTATGTTAACAAAACTGTCACCTTCTATGATTTTTGTTAAACGAATAATTCAAGTACGACTGAACCTCTTGACCCTCTGCAGCTCAGAATATGCCTTGCAGCTCCACTGCAGGATCAGAGCATACAGCACAAAGGTCTGTGAAGCAATGATGCCGAGTGAGGAATGTGGTCTCATCTTTATATACCTCAGGTGACCAATAGGGGTCAAGAATTGGACAAGGGAAAGCACTGTAAACCAGACCTGGCTTTGATCAACCTGGCGTTGATCAATTTGGTCCTTGTATATCAAACACAGACCTCCTCCCTGTCTCCTTATCTATTTACTGCCTCCCCCTACCATAAACACCTAGGATAATAAAAGGTTAAACCTTCACCCCGTAACATATGTGAGATAGTAAGAAACACAACATATAAACAACAGAGACCAAAAGGGAGCAATGCAGTATTTTCCCATTACAGTACCTAATGTAGCACCTACCAAGTGCAGTTTCTTACTGTGCAAACCAGAGAGTGGCTTTATTAATTTCTACCTAAGTGGTGCTTGACTGGCAAACATTTCCTCTCCAAGCCATTAGTCAGTCAATGGATCATTTACAGTAAAACCTGAAAAACTCCCACGACTGCAGTACACGGGTATTTAATTTCAAATGTCGCACATGGAGACAATTTCCGGTGGGCTTCCTGGCAAAATGCGAATTGGTGTTCAGCCACATCTCGTCTTGTACCTTCACATGCAACAGTGTCATTGGATGATGGCTTCAACAGAGCATGTCGTGTATCAGCCTAATAGAGCAGAAATAACTAGCTCTATGCCTGCCTGTCCTGGTGACTGACAGGCGCAGTGGGACGCCTGACAGAGGAGGAGGAGCAGCTGGCTGTCAACCTCTCAGTCTACCCATCTTCTGGTCCACATTTCTGTTACCCGACTTAAAGTTAGAGCGTGAAACTGTTTGCTTTTCAGCTGTAAGGGTCTTTTCTACCTTTTGCTCTTTCTTAATTTAACTTACCGAGTTGAAAGCCTGAGTAAGGGGCTGGATAACACTGTGATCCAGGGAATGGTTGAAAGACTTGCACTTTTAAAAGTGAATTAATGTCCCAGTGAAAATCTAAAAAGGTGGCAATGAAATGAAAACAGATGCTAGAGGAACACAGGAGCATCCACCTGTCTACATTCATTCACTGATCCATCATAATATTTGATGCTCTTACATCATGCCAGAAAAGGCATACAACAGCAAATGTAAAATGCTGTGTAGACAAATCTACTTGATCGCATTTTATGGCCCATCCCAATCAGAGTCCCCTAAGTTGCTGTATTACTTAGTCCAATCAAATATCTATTTTTGAAAATGAATAATACAAAAACCAGCCTCCGATACTACAACTGGTTCTGCAGCGGAACACCAGAAATATCTCCAGACCGATCCACACCTTGAAAATTTTACATCAACACGTTTTTGATCATCATGCGTCTTTATGTGTGTGGGTGCATGACTGTGTCTGTGTCTGTCTGTGAGTGAAAGGGAGGCAGCAACAGCGGGAGAGTGTGCGCACACTGATAACGTGATGCCAATACAAAGCAGCTCAACCAAATTCTAAGAACTGTTTGAGTATTCTGATTTGTTGCTCTTATATCAAGCTGATACCTCCGGTGCTGAAGAATTAACACTGAAGTGCCTGAACTGCCAAAAACTACAGTTCCTTGAATGGACATGTGAGCAGGCTCCAAAAGCGAGTCAATCCCGATAGACCCGGGTTGAAATGCACAGCTTTACAACAGAAATAAACATATTTACAGCCAGGTACATAAAAAAATGCTTTTGGTCTCTATTGCAAATTTCTCCGTTCATGACAACTGTACGGGGGCAAATGTTTATATAACTCCCCGCAAAACTAAAGGTGTGTCTACTTTGACAGGATGATAGCTGCTCAGCTCCACCGACACCAAGGCGTTATTTTATCAAACAGAGACAAAAAGGAGAGGCGACGGCAAACAATAGACGTTCATGCTAGGAGTCCAGTTCAGTGAACAACTTCTAATATATTAAATACTGCACTTGCTGGAAGAATTATTATTCTAAATGTGTAACAGAGAAGTTATGTTCACCCTCTACTTGTTAAATAATTCTGTTTTAAAAAATCCTGATATTTTTGGCTCCCTTTCAGCAGAGCAAGAATGCACTCTTCTTTTAGATGTACATTTCTATACCAGTGTTTCCCCTACCATTGTCTTGGTCCAAGACTCTTGGAGGGGCGATGCGCCCTGCCAACGGAGCCCCGCGCATTGTCTGAAATTGAAAGTGTTTATTTATTTTTTTAATCGATTTTTTACATTTTTTATTCACAACTAACTTTTCACATTGACGGGTGCTCTTTTATTAAATAAACTAAACGCTTATGTTATTGATCTAATTTATGTGCACATTTCAGTTTGTACTGTCTACTTTGCACATTCACATTCACATTCTCTTCTTTGCTCCGTTTTGCGAAGGGAGGGGCTTCGCAGCTGACACACACACTCGTGCGCACACACCTACAGAGTGGAGGAAAGGAGAGGGGAGAACTAAATAGAAACTGCGCTACGCACGCACGCAAAAGATCAATGTTAATTAAATTACTGACAGTATTTCAGCCGTAGCCTACTCCTGGTAACTGTAGGAGAATCTCAAGCTGACGCAGAGCAGCTTGGCAGTATTTCATCATCTTTTTAAGGGATCACTTCAGTTTTTGTTTTTTTGTTATCTTGTCAGATCTTTGTCTCATAAAACTAAACTACATTCTGTATAAGAGGAAACTTTGTGTTAGTTAAATATATTGTTTACCAACCCCACCAGCTCCTGTTCATTTCTGACAGGTTGGCAGTAATATCTCCATCCAAAGAATCTATAACCCAACACAATCTTTTCTCTCTTTAATTATTTGCAGCTATGGATTCAGTAAAAAAGTTCAAACTGCAGTCCCACAATAGCATCAAATAATAATTTTTGATGTGGGGGAACAGACTTGATTATGAGAATTTACTGAACACAGAAAAGTAATCTTATTTTACGTCCTCCAGAATTGAATGAAAAACACGAAAACAAGTTATTTCAAAAATTGCTATATGATTTGAATCCACTTTATCCACAACCGGTTCCCTTGCACTAATCCAGTTTAAAACACACAGCTGTGGACAAAGGTGCTTTAAAAGCTTCCAGGAATGACATGACAGTTTGGTAAACCCTGTGTTAAAATCCCCTTCCTTATGGCTGGTTACACAATGTCTTTTCTGTGATGGAGGAACATAAGTGATGCATTTTCTTTTCTAGCTCTTTATCTTTTGTATTTTCTTTTTGATGTATTGTTCGAACAGAGAATCAAGACACTGCTAACACAGTCATGTCGGAGGGAGCCTTAAGGACTTTTTCAATTTTGTTTATTTCTTTTTTTTAACTGCTCCTCAAAGACGGTAGCAAAAATAGAAAGATTATTGATATAATCCTTAACAGGATATTGGTTAGCACTTAAGTGGAAATCACCACACTGGCTAATTATGGCTGTAAATTACCACCCTCACACTAAAGGCCTTCGGCTTGTTTTTCCCACAAAAGATAAAATTGGCTGCAATCATTGGCATTAAATTGGCACAAATGTACTCCAAAGAAATCCCAAACTCTCCCACGTAGCGTAGCAATATCAAGGAGACTATAATTTGTTTCTGTTGTGAGGGCACATCTGGGCATGCCTATAAATTTGAGTTAGTGAGTTAAAAAGGGCCCCAAGCTGATGCTGCAGTGCCGCTCTTGATCTTGTCCCCTGGGTTGAAATAATAGCGGCACATGATACATTTTTTTTCTTCCAGATTCATTCATTTAAAAAATGTATAAAAAATAGATGATTCGTTCCACTCGGAAATGTCCTGTCCTATGGAGACTGTCCTCCCAAAGAGAACAACAGAAGTCGTTTTAGCAAGTGCCCCAAAACGGTATACGTCTACATTCAAGTGATAAAAACCTCAAGTGGCCATAGTAATTATGGGAGCAAAATAGAAAGTTTGGTGACGTTATTGTACGAAAACAAAGTTTGCATAGGGACGAGGTTGGGGGATACACGATCCAATAAAATACCAACTTTAAAAGGCTTATTTAGGAACAATCAGGCGCTTGCCTCCTCCATTATTGTGCATGTGCTGTGTATGTGGCGGGTGTGCTAAAAATTTGAACGACCCGAGCTGCAGTGGTCTTTGTGAGCATAAACAAACTACATTTAATTAGGAAGACTTCTTGGTCAAAGAGCAACTCTCGACTGGCCTTCTCAGTCAGAATGCGTGCAGCTAAAGTGAACTGGAGACACTTTTTTACCCATAGATACAACTTAGCATAACATTTGCATCTCGTTGAGTCAAACATCATTCCCTTTAGCTACACAAACAAGAACATATAAACCTGTGCTAGAACAAAGGAGAGTATTAAATAGGTCCTTTAAATCTTTTATTCCAAATTCTGCCCACCTACAAAGAGTTTCAAGAATTTAAATGTACTGTCTCTCATTATTGTTTAAGAATTCGTGACACATCGAAGATGCTTTATGGTGTAGGCCAGTCTTTCTCAAAGAGTGGCCTGGTCTATTGGTAAAATGTCACATTTTAAATTGACATATTATAAGTTTAAAGTGTTTCTCAAACTGTTTAAAAAATGACTAGTATAGACCTGTTCATCTATAGATGTATCGTAGCTAAGTAGGTTCGTTTTACGATCTTATGTCATAAATTATCTGCGCGGTCAATTTGAGCCGAGGTCACCTGACAAGATGGATCGATGGCTCAAAACAGGGTCAGTTAAAAGAAAATTAAATCAAAATATCTGATGCGACAGTGAAGGTGCATCGTCCTGATGCAGGTGATCCAGCAGCTACAAGTGGTTTTGTGTGCGTTACTGAGTCCCAGGAGAGCGCTTCGCCGTGTAACCACCACTCGGCTGAAAGCTGTGAAACTCGGCTTGAACGGCGAAAGTCCAGCGCTAAAGTGAAAAGGAAATATCACAGCGACTACATCACATTTGGACTGGAGATGAAGAGGATCCTAATCCACACTGTGTTTTGTGCTACGAGTCGTTGGCGAACGAGGCTATGAAACCCACCAAGCTCAATCGACATTGTGAGAGTGAACACAAGGATTACTTTGGGAAACCAAAGTCACAGTTTGCATTTTGCGTATCTTTCAGTAGCAAACGATCTTTCTATGGGTAAATTGCAGCTCTGTACGGACATAAACTCAGTAATAAATGTAGTCTACGTTTCATATGATGTGTAAAATACATCAGCATTCACCGTTTAAATCGCATATGAACGAAATGCTTGTAGAATCCGTAGTTGTATTTGTATTGTTGAATTAATGTGTGAAAGAGCGATACAGAAAAGGTCACATAAAGTTCATTATTAGGCTGTCATTTGTAATATACTGTTGGAGTGGTAAGCAGTCCTATTGTTTTTGGATATTTGGGGAGTTAGGTGGTCCGTGAGTGTTTCTACATTGGTTATGTGGTCCTTGGTCTGAAAAGGTTTGAGAAACACTGGTGTATATATATGTATATATATGTGAAACTAATGTGAATTATCACATCATTCTGCAGCCTACAGTCTCTGAAAGCCTCCCACATGAGAATAGTGGAGAGGAGAGAAATCACAAGTGAGAGTAAGAGCAGTGGAAATAGATTCATTGCTCGACAACTCTGGTTTTTCACCTTATTGTTTGTTACCAAACCCAGGTTTACACAGCCACGGGACACAGGACTTTTCTTGAGAAAATAGAGTATTGATTTTTAAGTGCACATTATTTATTTCAGTGCAAGTCAAGGTCTTGAACCAGCTGTTGAGAAACTTTCCATCTGCACCAATGTATCTGCTGGCTCCAGTCCACCTGTCTGGGGATTCCACTTTCCTCCTCACAGAGATCATCTCCTTAAAAGAGAAATGGCTCTTTTTTTCTCCATTACTCTTTCAGTCGCTCTCTTCTCCATTTTCACACCCTGATGTGAATATTATCATTTCATACACACAAACACAGCTATTTTCACACATCTATCTGACTTCCTTACGTGACAAAGTCAAGGGGAAATCAGCTCATGAAAAAATCTAATAAAAAGAATTAAAAAACCTGAATAGCATCCCTGATTTATTTGCTCCCTTAAACAGTAGTCATTCTTGTGAAGGGGGAGCAATCAGAGTGAGGAGGACTGCACTCCTGTTGAGCATGTACTGGAGAGCATAAACACTCTACTGAATATAGACTTTATACTAACTGTGTTCATTATAAAAAAGAAACAAGGAGGAAGACGGAAGGGAAATTATATTCGTACAAACGCAGAAGCAGATGAACACGAATATATGTGTTTTGGGAAACGTCTGGCAGTATCTCTGTATACACAATAATAAGTATATATAAGTATCTTTTTAGCCAGGCAAACCTTTTGCTGTAATTGTTTTCATATTCTGGTTGTTTTTATTTTATATTTAAAATAAATTGTTATTCATCTGTTTTGTCACGAACTGAACTAACATGAATAAAAGGTGCTCTACAAACACAAATTGATTGCTTGATTGAAATGATGTATGACACTTAAATGACACAAAATGAAAGGTAATGACTTTTGATACAGCAAAGTATAGATGCACAGCTCCATTTATCTCACCACACACACCCTGTCAGATGGTGAATATGACTATACCATTTTCACACACAATCCGTTTGACATGGGATTATGTACATGAGCTCAACCCGTGTTTGACCCAATCATAACCAGACTGCTGTCATGGGTTAATCCCCCAAAATGTCTCTGTTCAAGACAAATCCACAGCTGTAAATCCATACACATCTATGATCATCCACAGAATTACAACAGAGCAAATATACAGACAGGATTCATCGCTGAAAAGAGTTGTTGATTTTTAGTGTTAAAATATTTATTGGGAGGTGAGGCGGTGCAAATTTGAATTATATATGTGTTTGTCATTTTGTGTCTTTATGAATAGCTAATCAATTAGTTTACTTTGTTTCACAACACAAACAAACATGCAGCAGCCTGCAAAATGTTGCAGAATTATGGTTGGGACGGCTTTAAGATTGAGAGGGTAATCCTACAAAAAGTCTATAGTAACCCTACTGTCATCCTATAGTAACTTTATATTAATCCTACATTGATTATATAACAGCTTGTCCATCCTCTCACATCAAAGGCGTGCAGGGTCATGGCTTCAACGTGTTCAGACAACAGCAAGCAAACATGAGTTCTCCCACATCACTGTCAGTCTGGAAGGGTTATATGCTGTAGACGTGGAGGATGTCAATATCTGATGCAATTCACCAAAGTATTGATTACCAACGTATTACATCTAGCAAGAAGATGATATTGATTGGCTCCAGGGTCAAATACATTATCTTCTGCCTAGACGCACAGAGGACCTTCTTGACACAAATAATAATAGACTATTTGACTTTTCACAGCAGGCGTAACAATGACATTAATGTTGGTTATGTTCGATTTAGGTTTGGTAGACAACCATGGCTGTGAGCCAGTTCACTTAACACCACACCTTGGCAGTAGCACACCCAAATGGAATGAAGCCATTTTTAATTTTTAGCGGTGCTTTGTTTACTGTCTGATACAGTTTTTAGCAAAATACAAAATGTAAAAAGGCAGTGCTTAATATTTGATGTGAACAATCTGTGTGCACCCTCTATCTGCACCATCCATATCCTTTTCCTCAGTATACTCATCAGGTTTAGCTCCCGTTTCTCTTTAACATGAAGACATGAGCGGACTGCTTGGCATGTTAATTACTCTCAATTATCTAGCTCATCTCTTCATCTCTGTCAGCTCAAGCTTTGGGAGGGTAATATTTTCGGAGTCTGTGAGTGGGAGGAGGGAGAGGGCGTCCCTTTGTTTATTCACTGTTTAAATGAATAACATTGGTTTGAGATATTCATAAGAAGCCCGACCGACAGAGAAAGCGAGACAAAAAAAACACTTTTAATCAATAGGATATAGGCTACTTGATGCCAAAATGCCACCCACAGTATGTGACCTACAATAAAATACCATTATAAGGCTAGTAGGCAGCGTTTGGGAAGTACAAAAAATTAGCCATCTTACAGCTGCAGCCTTTTAAATGGGTCAAAGTATAACACATTTCCCAGAACACTTTTAGAAAGTCACTTTTTGGTCATTGTATGAAAGAGGTGTATTGGATTTAGCATGGCCTGCTTCAGGTAGCCAAATCAAAGTCTCTCCTAAAAATAACTTGAACCTCAACTTTTAAACCAACATGGACAAAAAGTCCTTAAAGTGCTACATTACCTTGTGGTAAGACACTACTTCGTGCTTTTACACTACTTTGGTGTTGAGGCAAGTTTAGGAAACAATTCACATGTGTTATTCAAACACCAGTGGTTGATTGCTCATTCCTTGTCACATCATTTGCAATCAAGCCCCCCGAAGAGCTCAGTAACTGTAATATATAATATTTAATATGTCTCGGAACACATGTGCAATGCAAGTCTGGCTTCTAAGCATGCAAGCAGCGCATGTATAATCATGGATTGTAAAAATATTATCTTCCCAGGTATAATTATATATAAAAAGTGAGAATAAAAGTGTGCAGATGTTTTATTGACAGGTTATTGACAACTGGGAATACTACCTATCCGCTCCGTACTTGACAACAAATGCCTAATTATGATGAAATGACTGTCATTGTTGTAATTATAGTCGGCTGACAACCTCTTACTCAACATTTCTTTTTCAAATTTAGTCTCATACTTATGCATCTGCTCATCTCTTCTCCTCCCGCGTATCCACCATTAATCCCATTTGGCCTTTAGAGCTGTGCGCATTATCCTGCCATGTCTTTATCGACCAGACAATTGAAAGCCCACTCACAAATGCCCAGTGAAGATGATACATTAATGGCTGCATGGAGTATAAATGGATGCTACAAGAAGAGAAGGAATGCAAGTTTGTTGTTACACTACAATTTGATATCTGGAATGACAAAATAACACATGGAGATGACATCTTGTTGGCCAAAAGTAGAAAAGTCAATCTACCTCAATCACGTTTGTACTATTTGAACTATTAACTACCATAAAAAAGCAACAAATATTTATAAGGCGGCAGACAAAAGAGTTTTAACCACCAAAAATGTGGCTAAATGTTCCATTATATTTGACGGGAAATGTGTTAGAGACATTCTGCTGATTCTGCTAAATAGATGAAGGAAATATAACATTGCCAGTGATATCATTTTTTATCATTTTATTGATTTAATAAATTTGATTATTATTTAGATTCTTGGCATTTATGCCCTACCAATTTCATGTTAAGACCAATTTAATCTAGATTTACCTCGCTATTACCTCCCCGTTTTTTTTAACTGACTTCAGGCTGCACAAAGCGAGATAGCGATATTTAGCTGAGCAAGAATTTGAACTTGGAAGAGAGGAAAGGGTTAACTGCTACTGATTGTAACTAGTACCTCAAGGCTATTTGGCACATACTTCATGAGTATGTATCAACAGCTCACACATTAGACACAAAGTATGCCGAGGACATTAACATCATGCAGAACACACAAGCTCAAAAACAGAGGCTATTTTAGTTGGCACACCACACCAGGTCCAGTCTTCCCCCACATCACTTTTTCTGGCCAAGACATACCCCTATCACCATCAGTTACCAACCTGGGTGTAAGATTTGACCCACATCTGACCTTTGACACCCACATCAAACATCTGTGCAAGACCTCCTTCTACCACCTCAGGAACATTGCAGAGCTCTGCCCCACACTCTCCCTGTCAGATGCTGAACAACTCGTCCACGCCTTTGTCTCAAGGTTGGACTACTGTAACGCTCTCCTCATCGGGATTCCAAGCGGGAGCCTTCAGAAGCTCCAATATATCCAGAACAGCACCGCTAGGATCCTGATGAGGGTGCGAAAATATAATCACATCACACCCATTCTCCGCTTGCTCCACTGGCTTCCTGTCGCATTCAGGATCGAATAAAAAATCTCCCTACTCACCCATCAGTGCATACATGGAAATGCTCCTCCCTACCTCAAGGAAGTCCTGCCTCAACAAACCTCCCACAACCTCCGCTCCTCTAAAAAAACTTTGCTCCACCCCCCTAGGACCAAGCTCCGCACAATGGGCGATCGGGCCTTCTGCTCAGCCGCTCCTCACCTGTGGAATATCCTCCAACAACACCTGAGGGCTCCTCAGGCAACCGACTCCTTCAAAAATGGCCTAAAAACCTTTCTTTTAAAAAAAGCCTTTCCGTAAAATCTTATGTCTATTGTTGTTGTTGTTGTTGTTGTTGTCCTGCATTGTAGCGCCTTGAGATTGCTTTTAGCTTGGAAAGGTGCTTTACAAATAAAATTTATTATTATTATTACAAGAAGAAACACTCTCTCCTGGTGCCTCATGTATAAAACTGTGACTAACTTTGACAATGCATGCTCAAGAAAAACAGCACAGATGTACACCATATATATTATGGTTACAAAACATGCAGATTTGTGTACACGTTGTGAAGCCATGAGAGAGAGGGTCATAGATGGGAGATACATTCCTTCCCGGTGGATGCAGCAGGGATTACAAGTTGCTGCCCAGCTCATATCAGCTGATTGCCCTAGTACAGCAGCTAAAAGGGGGGAAGGAGACAGTGGAGAGAAGAGAGACAACGCCTGAGGTGAAGAGAATACAACTCGAGGTTTTTGAATACCTGTTTTGTTTTGTTTGTCTGTAAGAAATAAGTTAACCTGTATAAGAACTAAATACACCAGATTTAAGTTTGACAACTATGTTTTGGCTGTCTTCATTTCCTGCACCCACTCCTCCAGAGCTCCCAGAGGAAAGCTCCCGACCTCTCATGACATCACAACGTAAACAGGTCTAAAATCTTCACCCTGTAAAATCCCAAAAACAGGAGTAATTGGTTGTTGGCAGGCCTCATGTTCGCCTGTTTTCATCTGATTTTTCAAACATGTCTTTGAGTGAGGGATATTTAACAGATGCATCTTCTGTCTGGGGGATCTGCCAAGTGTATTTACCAACTTCCCAAAAAAAGGCCTGGGTAAATATAGTGATGAAAAAACTTGAAATAAACTTGAAAAGAATTAACAGTATTAATAGATTTAAAATAACATAAATTGGCTTCAACTACTCCTCCTTATTTACATGCAAAACACATAAAGCGATCGAATAGCACACACACCGTAATCTTTAAGGATCTAAGAAACTGACCTGGCCTTATATTCCCTATGAGAGCAGAATTGAGTCCAGCCGCCATTGAGTTGCACGTTCAAATAATCCATATTGCAATTAAAATGACGGGATGACAGATTAGCTGAGTGACAGGCAGGGACTGGGGGTGGGGGCTGCACAGATAGAAAAACTGTCATGTGGAACATTTAATAAGTACATAGATAAACATCATATGTATGAAAGGATTAGTGGTAGCCTCCTGGGTAGTGGACAGTCCAAAGACAGGGCTGATCCCAAATGTGTATAAACTCAGCTCCTCCTCTACCACAACAACAACATGAGGTACAGTAATTGCTCCTGGAGACTGGAGCTTCTATATGCATAAATATATTACTTTAAGGTGTGGACATGTCCAGCTGTTAAGCGGGGTGTTGTTGATAAAGAACGGCAGTCAACAATTGTTCATTGGGTTCAATGTTGCAACACTGTGCAGCTACCAGGTGTGAAAGTGTACACCTGAAAGAGTGTAAATTAGGGTGTTGCCAAAAGGACATACCTAGCAAATCCTAAGAATAAGAAGTCGCCATGCTAAATCTTGTATCTCGAACTAACCTTTCAATGGCAGCCCACGATTTCACTTCTTTCATTGTAGTCTGATAAGCAGCACATTAATCATTAGTAGGATGTGCGATTAATGATTGACAGTCTTCTCCTTTGCTTCTCACATCATCAAGAACCCTTCCTACGCCTGAATGGATGAACTAACCTCCCACTGAGTCATCAATGGAAGAAAGAAAAAAAATGTTCAACCTTGAAAAGCAAAGCAGGTGTTTAGATTAATCAGATTTCTCTCTGAATTAAATTGTATTGATGAATACATTAGGGCTTAGAGGTTAAGGTGTCAAGCACCAACCGCAAAATCCTCAGTTCTCGTCAATTCCTCATCTCTCTCTCCCCTGTCATCTCTCGACTGCCGGCTCTCCCATAATAGCTTAAAATGCCACAAAAAATAATAATAAAAAGAGAAATGTGCCATGTTGCAAAAGCAACACCTACAGTAAATAGAAGTTCACAAGGTTTGGTAGTTTCACTGATCCCTTGAGTCACATAAGCGCTCAACAATTGTTCTGATATGGATCAGTCCAGTTGTGTTTCTCAGACTTAAATCCCATAACAAAACATTGAGCTCAAAGGGTGTAGTCTGACTTTGTGAGCTTTACTGACTGCTGCTTCTGTCCATCTACTGTATAAAACATGATTCATGACGGGAATAGGTCAGCTAGTTCCAGTATGAACTGGATTATAGTGCCTATATATAATAACAGTTACCCCTGTAGTTACTGTGTGCACTGACTTACTCTGGGTTAAATCCTGCTGGAGCCATTTCTGCTATGGCTCTCTCTACAGAATAAAACTGCAAAAAAGGTGAGATGGACGGGCCCACTCTCCTCAAAATAATCAATAAATGAATAAAACATGTCAGAATGGAAGCTGAAAGGAGGCACAGACAGGTTTTCAATCAGTGTCTAATAGGCTTTCTTTTAGATATGGGATTTCTGCAGAATAGCAGTGAGGTGTTGTGATCGTACAATGTGCCCACTTACAGTGTGAATGTACACTACATGATTCTAACCAGGCAAAATGACTGAATGCACCATTATTGTAATGAATATCCTAAAACTGTGCACGCATATCCCAGTGGGTAACCCACGTGAACACCACACACGCTTATTAATGCATTCACAATGCCCACATCATTGAGTGCTCAATTATAATCTCAAAATGGGTCACTGTAGCCAATTTCAGTCCAATAATGACACCAATTCAATATTTGTAAATAGCACAAGTCCATCTTGACAATATAGTAGATGTAATTGCTCATGTTCTGCGGGACTAATATATAAATGAGTGTCCACATTTAAACACGTTGTGTAAGTTTAAATTGAGGAAGATACAGAAATGACAAAAACAGAGAATGCTGCTGGTCTGGAGAAAGGAAACATGCGTGCCAGCAAATCCATCAGCAGATTGATTTGTTTACAGTTCCCTTCACAAAGCAGGATACCCTGCTGGTTTGGATCTGCCATCACTGGGAGTCCCCACACCGCCTCTCGTACCCGCAAGAAATTCCCACTGTACAAAATGTGCATTTCGGTTCATTACCTGAATACATGCACAACCTCTTATTTGCAAAGGGGAAAAAAGAAGAAAGAAATAGCTAATTATGTGAAAACAAAAAAAGTTTCAGCAGACACAGGCCAAGACCAATCTGTTCGCAAAGTCTGCCATAAGATCTGAAAGTGTCACCGTCGGCCAGGGCTAAAAATGGCAGAAAGCTGCTGTTCTCTTTAATAATGGAAATTAAGTTGCCAAGCTCAGTGACAGGCAGACGTTTTGACTGCTCTCTAAATTTTTGGGAAATATTAATTTAATCCTGATTAATTTAAAATTGACAATTCAGTATAATTATTACAGAGTTCAGGGGTTCAAACTGGACAACAAGAGAATGTAGCTGCGTGTCTGATAGAAGCACCGCCTCTCTCAGATAATAATGCACTTGTTTAAAGCAGGTCAACACTGTTTAACTAACAGCCAGCATCCACATGGCCAGTGTGTCTCCTCCTGGGACTAATGAGCACTTTCCTGCAAGGTATTGAGGCCGTTGTGGATTACATTTATAACCATAGGCTACTGTTGATGGAAATATGACCCCAACATGTCTAATGTACATCAATGGCACTTCTGATGATGAGCAGGTGTACCGTTATTTCTTAGAGCCCAGCAAATAAGTGTATTCTGTACAAACGTCTAATTCAGAATTAAAGTTAATTTGTTATGTAACCTGTGTACGGCACATTAATAACATTAGATGGTAATTGTATACTTTACAAAGTCGGCATTTGAGAGTTAGAAAAATATCTTTAAAAAGCACAAACTATATTTGACTGCCTGAATATGACAGGAATGTTGTGATTTATAGGGTTCAAGGGTTCACGCCTGTGTTAGGATACAACCTTCCAATATTAATTAAAAGAAAAGGGGGGATGTCTGGGGTTAAAATCTACGGGGGTTAGCGTGAACTTGAGCATGAACAATGACAGGAGCAAAACAAAGCCAACCGATTGTCCACTTCTCCAAAATCCCATATTCATTCATCCCTGTTCTTCAATATTGCATTTACGGTCAAATCACATGATGGTCAGGCAACAACAAAAAAAATCGGAAATCTATTTTCGACAACCTAAAAAAAAAAGCTTCTTGGTTACCTTCTTCACAGCTCGTCTACACGTGGAGACAAAGGGAATCCCGATGCCTTTTGCACGTTGTTGTTTTTTTATTCCGTATCAGCGTGTATTTTCACCATCCTCTGTTGGGGTATGTTTACTCCACAGCAGCCCCAACGAGCAGAGTAATCCAGAGTCGGTTTTTGGTATTTACATAATGTTTCTTGCATGTCCACTTGTTCCGAGATTAAAACAAACAAAACTGGCGCGTTAATTGAACTGATCCTTGTTTGTCCCAGTTGTATTCCGTTTCACTACTCACAAGCTTCCTTCCAAGATCGAGGTGCTTATGTTTGGAGAGGTTGAAGGCTTTCGCGTATAAATGCATCTCAAACTCGGTGATCCCCTCCTTCCTCCCTCCCAGCAGATAGAGGAGGAGTGTGGACCAATTGAGAGGCAGCGAGAAAGAGAGAGAGAGGCGAGCAGAGCTTCTCTCCCAGTCTGCTGTGGGACAAGCAATAAGTCAATTACAGAATGAACAGCTATCAGCAGACTAAAGCCTCAATGAGACCTTGAAAAAAAGAAAGAGAAATAATTTTATAATTAAAAGCAAAGATGGTTTGGACTGTAAATATTAGGTATATTAACCTTAATAGCCTGATACATTTTAATAGCAAATATAATTGTATAATGTGATATAAATGTTTTAAATATTAACATTTATATATATACTTTGTATACTCAATAGTAAGACAACACTATATGTTTTGTTAAGCTAAACACATTAATAAATAGAGCATTGCCATAATTTAAAAGGGACAAACAAGATTTTTCTGATTAGTTAAAACCTTATTAAATTAATTAATTACCAATTCTACTGTTACTTACTTCATTCACTGGAATTCAGCAGGAGGGAAATTTACACGCTCCACAATTGTATGAAATTATCTAACTCACATCTGTGAATGTCAGCTAAATCCACACGATTGTACACTCATATTGTGAAGATAATGTGGTTTCACAGTATGATCAGTATCACCAGAGGTAATATTAACATTTTAGCAACATGAGCTCTGTGAGTTCCCATAACCTACATTTTACATCTCCCTGCTGTTAAAAGTACAGATGACTTCTGAAGAAATGTCCATGTTGCAGTAAATCATCTCTGTGCTTTAAAACAGAATGATGTGGGGAAAAATGTGACATTACTCTGTTGTGAGTTCATATATTATGCTTTGCTTTATCCTCATGTTCTGGAAATTCTCTATAATAAATGTGTGACTGAATTGCGTGTCTGCATAACATGTGTGTATGTGTGTGTGTGTGTGTGCGTGTGTGTGTGTGCGTGCGTTTGTGTGTGTGTGTGTGCCACTGTGTCACCAGGTCATGTTGTATGTGATTACTCCACATATGCTGTCTCCAGTCTGTCCCTGTTCATTAAGCCCTGTAAGACTCTGCTGCTCTGTACTGATTTCTGAGGGACAACATTTATGAAACACAGACTGTCATTTTTCTATGGCTTAAAAAATGATTATTTTTACAGTCAAATGCATATAGTTTGTGACATTTGTCTTATATAACCCACTGGAGGTCACATTTACTGACCAAAGAGGTTGCAGGGAAGCTTTTCTACGCACGTATTTAAACGCTTTATCTGCATGTTCTCATAAAACACAGCTGGACAAAAATCTAACTCAAATATTCAATGCAATAGATTAATGCATTATAATATATATATATATATATATATATATATATATATATATATATATATATATATATATATAATAGGTTAAACCATACACGTCTTTGAGTTTTTGACCCTCAAACCCTACATGAGAAAATACTTGTGGAACTTCTATTGTTCTGCCACAAACAAAACATTTGTCAAAGTCCTCAAAATAAAATAAATACATTTGTTGTTTGTCCTTGTCCTCTCGAACGACATATATTTTACGTTTTCAGATCTTATGCTAAGGCTTGCTGGAAACAAACTGGAGTCTCCAGTAGTCCGGCTTTTGCAGACTATGTGGCATGTTGTCCTTTTTCGACTAAATGGTAAATGGACTGCATTTTATATAACACTTTTCCAATCTGTGTGACCACTTAAAGCGCCTATCAGCATTCACCCATCACATTCATACAAAAGCATACAAGGCCATCATCAGTAGTGATAAACATTCACACACTCACCATCGGTCTTGCCATTGGGAGCTATTTGGGAAGGGGTTGAGGGTTGTTCAGTACCACTCTATCTCCTGAGCCACAGCCGCCCAACTGACTACTGACAAACAAGTCATGATTAGTACCGCTCCTTTAGGGCCTTGTCGCTTGAACTGTGGGGGATTTGCTGAAATGACTGAAGCTGTTGTTACTATTGGAAGGACAGTCTCACTTATTCTTGAATTCTATTTCTGACTAAAGAGATTTAGTCACGTAATGAATTTCTACTTTAATCCAATTACAGGAGTTGTGTGCCATTTCAATCCAACAGAATTGACAGATTTCAGCACCACAGAGATGTGAAAATATATTTTACTTTGTACATTTTTCACTTTAGAGAAACTCTGCCTATCTGTATAATGCCACTTTTAACTTGTACTGTTTATTAGTGCTCATAAAGCACTAATGTTTATCCTCCCTCACAGAGAGATTAGTTGTTTGTTTTTTTCCTTATAAATCCCTTGTCTCTCTGCCACCACACAGCATGTCTAATCTGCTCAAGCTTCCACAAGAGCAGGTTTCTGTTGAAATGAGGATTTGGAAACAATGCACCAGCCTATTGACTACAAATCTTATTTACTCATTTACAGATACCGCATTGTTGACCCTTTCAACCTCTTGTGTCAAATATCAAGTCGTTTTTTATGTGTTACTGAAAAGGATCACACATGTTGGAGCGCTTAGCATTGAGGCCGAGTTATGCAAATAAAGTATTTAAGGCTTGGCATTGTGTGAAATGAGGAGTAAGATGTTACAAGGAGGAGAGGCCCATTTTTAAATCCTTTAAATCCTTTAAATTGTGCTGCCAATTACAGGACTGCTGCCTGTCATTACTGCAGTTGCTTCTCTCCAGGATTCATAAACATATTGGGATTTGAAGGAAGCCATCACATTCTTAATGTACCGTTCAGCAAGCCGAGGTCTGATCGGTCAGCAGTTTTATTTACAGGAAGAGTATATTATTAAAGGCCAGAATATTTCACTCAGTCGCTGAACAATGTCAGAAACTCATCCATCGGAGGTATCAGTCCTAAAACGTCTACTGTCTAGGCATCTTTTGGGATCGGCTCAGTAGAAGGCCGTTTTGTTTTAAAGACGGCCTTAATTCTTGAATCCTGGACTTTCCAAAGTTGATTTATAGAAGGAACAACTCTCTCTATTGATGTATAAAACATTAAAATGAACAGCTCGTAGCAATCCGTGGCTCGTGCAGCTTCCATGGCGACTGAAAATTGGTCAGGGAAAAAATAATTATCCTTCCCAGACAGAAAACAGTGAACATAAACACTTTGTCAGGATGAATAATGAAGTGCAACAAAATAGCACTTCAGTCTGATTATCAGGCTGCCATTATCTAACTTTCAATATTGGACATTCAAAAAGTTATTTTCAAAGTTATTATTGATTAAAGGAATAGTTTGACATTTTAGGAAATACCCCTATTCACTTCCCAAGAGTTAGATGAGAAGATTGGTACCCCTGTCCTGACTGTACAGTATGAAGCTAAATAGCTAGCAGGCAATTAGCTTAAAGACGGGAAGAAGGGGAAACACCCAGGCTGTGTCCAACTTGTCTAGTTTCATATGTATCTTCTCATCTAACTCTAGGCAATAAAGTGAATAAGCATATATTCCCAAAATGTCAGACTACTCCTTCAAACATAAGACCCCTTTATTTATTTATTTTATGAAATGATGTTATGCTGACAGCAGTTGATGGTACTGACAGCAGCAAACGTATACAGAAGTATTGTGAGTGTACCAAACTGACATATCTATTTGAAGCCAATAAGCCTGAAGTGTGTTTGGTCTTTTTTCTAGTAAGCAGAAACTCTGAGGAATAACAATCTTTCATCAATGTTTCTATCTGAGCCTCTGGACACTCTTGTGAAAAAAATACAACACAAATACACACATTCCTTTTCTGCGTCTCCACACACAGCTGCACACACAAAGCTATTTAAACCCCTTGCTTCCTGCTGATTTAGGCTTTACGGACATTGTATAGCCGGTCTGAGTCTGTCCCATCAAGTTCATGGTAATAGAGGAGGGGAGCAGGGAGAGGCCCCGCCATCTGAGTGTGAACATGTGATTACCCAATTGTAAACACACACACTGATGAAATATGCAGCACCACCTCCACTGTGAAGATACACATCTGTCATACTGCTATGAATGAAGACGCAGCATGAATAGATACGTTTACAGAAGATAAACATTTATCTGGGATGTAAACATCACCTCTATGTGACAACAGATTGAGATGAAATTAATGTTTTTAGGTCTATTCATATTCCAATGGTGAGCTGCATTTTATTTGTAACCAAAGCGAGAAGAAAAGGATTACGTTGAATTGAAAAGGGAACAAAACAGAAGTGATGCTTCTGAATGTAAATCAATTCAATCCCTTCCCCTGCATCGTAGTGGATTGACTCAATCTCACATTTAGACATCCATGTATCGAGTTAAACTAAAATATCTCTAAATCATAACATGCAAAGCAAATCTCGAGACTATATGGACTGTGCTACGGAGATTAAAATGCTACCGCTACTGTACCACTACCAGTACTTTTTCATAATTCATCCACACTGATCTCATTTCAGGGACATAATTCTTCTCCTCACTCTCTGAAATGCTGTCACTGGGCACCAAGACGTCTGAGGAATGGACTCCTCCATATTGATGAGATGATGCCACTGTGGGTGACCAATCTTATTTGTTTAAGCAATGACACAGGTGCATTTTGCACTTCTAATTGGAAGCAGTCACTCGCTGTTTTTTGTTGATTCCCACTGGACCCCACAAATCCCAGCAGGTCCATTTGTTTTGTGTTGAATTAATGATGTGTGTGACACATGTGCATGATACAGTGAGGTTAGTACATTAACAAGTTGTGTGTGTGTATGTGACTGCCGAGTGTGCATGTGTCGGTTTATGTGTGTTGGTTTTTTCTGGATTTACTACTTAAGTGACATAAACCGTGATTAGGAGATATTGCCATCTGGTAGTTTGAGAGGGGGTGCTGAGACACATGCACATGAGCATGTACACACACACACACGCACACACACACACACACACACACACACACACACAGATACACACATGCAAACAGGTACAGAGAGAGACACACACACACACACACACACATAAATATCAGCTTGTATTAAATAATTAAAATACACAGACAAAGGGCAGCAAGCCCAGTCAGTCTTCCCATCCTTTTAGAATCACACACACACACACACACACACACACACACACACACACACACACACACACACACACACACACACACACACACACACACACATATAAATTAATAACACTAGTGCCATCTTACATCTTGTGTCTTACAAGACACTGCACATTTAGTTTCAAAGTTCCTCACACTTCCACTAGATGCTGCTTTCTTTATCTCTAGTGGAAACCATCACCATCTGTTGACTCAGGTGATGCAACAAGTTTAACTCTTTCGGTATTGAATAACAAGAGTATTTTACACCTCAAACCTAAAGAAACATCTTCTGTTTTGTCACTGTTGCCTCACAGACAAAAACAAAGTTATGCCATCGTTTATGTGCACAGCAATTAAGATTAGTGTGACCTTGAAGACTAGCTCATGCATCACTGCACACTGGTGAGTGTTGTTTGTCCAGGATTATAATCAGAATTCCCTCTGCGTTGTGTCATATTGGGCCACATTTATTAAGGTAAAGGTCAAGAAATTATTCCTTTTGTTTGTAGGCAGTAAACAGAGGTAACAAGAAAATGTCGTTGCATTTATCTTTTCTTTTTCTGTATTACTCCTTTCAAATTATTTACACAACAAAGCAAACTATTGTAGCACTGAAGTTTTGGCTTTTGGCTGACCTTTACTGTACGTCATTAACACCAGAATGAGCACAAAGCTTTACTGTGTTCTGCAAAAGGGAGGTAGTGCTGGAAACAATGTTGTTGTATAAATAAAATATCTACCATTATTTGCGTTGAAGACTTTATCACATGCAACTTCTTAAAATAGCTAATTGAATTATGCTCTCAAAGCCATATTATTTGACCTTATCTTATATTCCTCTCCTTTGCTTTCGTTCTGTGCTCTCTGCTCAGTGTGTTCAGTTATTCTTTCAACATCAGGTTATCGAGTGGCTAAATTTGTCTGAATCTGTGTTATGAGGTCATTTAATTTGGAACGGCACAGTTTGTGCTATTTGCATGGCATTACTCAGTGTCATATATTGCACCCTCATGATCATATGAACAAAATCGTTCTACTCTCCTCTCGCTGACACACACACACACAGATCACTCTTTTGGAAAGCTTCTATCACTCACTTTGATCATCTTATGTATAGTGAGCGAGGCGTGCTGAGAGGTTTTACCTACACGCTGTGGTATCTCACTCTCCTCTTTGAAAGCTTAACCCGTCAGACGTCACGGCATGATCTACAGACATGACTCACCAGCAACACTGCATCCACACACACACACACACACACACACACACACACACACACACACACACACACACACACACACACACACGCACACACAGACACTCATTATACAAGAAAATGCGGAGGGACAATTTACGCATGTTCTTCCATCTTTCACCCACATACTGTGGTTCCTCTAAAGTGATGTAGTCTGCCTGAGCTCAAGTACGACTTCATCAACACCACCAATCACGTTACAAATGTGTTTAGTTAAATTGATAATGAACAGGATGTTATTCATGTTCTGTTTCAGTTTAAAAGCTCAGGACACCAGGCAGGTAGGTACAATTAACAAAAGGTGAACTGGTTCCAAAAAAGCTAATTTGACAGACAACAAAAATTGATGGAGCAGGCTGAGACAATACAGAGTACAAAGGTGAAACACCAAATTTTTTTACTAAAAATAAACCAGTATGGCACAAGGAACACAGACAGGAGAACAGACAACAGATTTAAGAGACAAAAACAGAAGGCCTGAGGACTGATGGACTAATTATGTAATGAAAAAAGCTGTGAAGGAAAAAGGGTTTGGAAAAAGACAAAGACAGGAAGTAAAACAAGACATGACAAGAGTGACTTTCAAAATAAAACAGGAAACAAACTACAAACAATAACCGTAGGGCCATGAAAGTTCAACATATTCCATCCATCCATCCATCGTCTACCGCTTATCCGGGATCGGGTCGCAGGGGCAGCAGCTCCAGTAAGGAACCCTAATCTTCCCTTCTCCGGGCCACATCCTCCAGCTCCGACTGGGGGATCCTGAGGCGTTCCCAGTGAGGAGATATAATCTCTCCACCGAGTCCTGGGTCTTCCCCGGGGTCTCCTCCCAGCTGGACGTGCCAGGAAAGTTCAACATTTTGACTATATAAAAGTGGATAAGGTTACAATATATTTTTAATTGAACTGTCAATGTTATGTTGGTTTGGTCAAGTGTGTACTACTTCAAGTTGATGTTTCAACCCTTTATTTATTTACTTTTTGCTATCTGTTTAGACATGCAAGCTTGCCAACTACTCCATGCACTCTCAATCTCAATAGGCTACATAGTATTCAGGTGCTATAACTAACTCATATTAGTTTTTCAAATTACCTGACCTACTCCACAATCTTTGGCAACTACAGAAGGGGTCTAACCCCTGGTGTACAATCCCCCCTGGTTGCTATGCAGTAGGTGTAGGTTCTCATTAGAAAGGATCTGGTAGTTAGAGTGAAACACACAGAAACAATTGATTTTCATAACATGAATCATGCATTCAGCGCACTGTACTGTCTAATTAAAAAATAATTTTAAAAAGGGTTGAAAGAGTGTTCTTCATCTCACAGAAACATGTGTAGCCAAAGTTCTGTTTCAGGGTCGGTCTTTGCTTAAAGTGCTTTTCCCTTCACATCTCTTTGTCTCCTGCCGCTCAGTCTAAATATAGGATACTACCTTTGCACACACCTATTCCATAGGCCTGTATGTAGTCAGAGAGACTCAAGCACAAAAGAAAATGTACATTCAGATATACAATCAAGTGTTGACCTGCAGAAATCAGGTATCAGAGAGAAAGAAAGAGAGAGAAAGTCTCCCGTAGAGACTAGGTTATTATTTCAATCAGTGGACAAAGTGTTGACAGTTCCAGGTACACACGATAACACACAAGTAATTTAGTGGGACAGGTTAACAACCAGCCTCCACTCAACAATAACTCTTCCTGACCACAAACAGCAATTATTTTCTTCTTTTCAGTTTTAGCAAGAAAATCTGAATCTGCAACAATCACACAAAATTACATTTAATCAATAATACACACGTATAGACACACTTCTATAGAAACAACCACATGTATGCACCCACGCTCTCTTGCATAGCATATAGTATGTTTTTCTTACTCCAACATGCTTTGACTGAAATCAAGCACACACACACACACACACACACACACACACACACACACACACACACACACACACACACACACACACACACACACACACACACAGACACAGAGTTGTACTGAACCCACGTTTCAGACTGTATGTAGGATCCATTAGGGGACTAACCCAGGGAAATAAACTGTTGAAATATTTACAGCAGAGTGTCTCTGTATTTGTGTCCATATATGTTTATTTCTATAAATGTCTCTATCACACAGAGAATCCTCTGTGGGATATTTCTTTAATGGCAGACACCACTGAGTCACACAGACACTTGGAAAACCTTATGTGCTGATGGAGTTCATTGCTGTCTTTGTTTTTATCTGCAGGAAAATACTTCACAATGACATAAGAAATCATTCTCGACAGCTGCTAGGTTGGTGTTTTTTTTCTTTTTCTGAATAATTTTCCTGAAAAGACCAGAACCAACAATTAATGTATGCATTTTACCGTGTATTCATTACTATGAACGTGACTGGTGTAGTTTATTCTGGAAAGCTTGATTATTGAGTTTTTGATCTCTGGATAGCAAAGCGTAGGTTACACTACTAGTTTGACAAGCTGAATGGAATATATTACACTGGTCATGTGTATTGTGAAGACAAATATAAATACAATATAATACAACTCTAACATTTATGCATGCATCTCATCTCATCTCTCATACTGCATAACCTCTTTGTCTGTGCCTCTTTGTCTCAGGCATCAGCCTCCTGCCATTAAACCACTAACATTTAAAACCAAGCTTTAAAAGTTCTGGACAAGAAACCACTATGCAATCATTGCAATACCCTAAAGAAGTATAATCTTCTCAGTTTTGACAATTTCATTAAATATTCTAACCGCACTCACATTTAAATGTCTCCACCATCTAGCACCACCCATTTTGCACCACTTTCATGATTAGACTCGAGAAATACCAGAAATTGTAGAATTAGAATCCGTAAGACTTCTTTTACACAGACTAAATTCTCAATTAAAGGCTCAACCCTCAAAACCTCAGATTCAGGATTTTAAACGTTTTCTGAAATGTGTGTTTGTGTTTGTGTTTGTGTTTGTGTTTGTTTGTATTACCTGAATTATCAATGCCCATCAACGGACTGGAGTTGGAAATTAGCTTTAGCTATTCTCGTGTACAGTACATCGGACAGTGCTTCTGCAACTGTCAATGTTTCTCTGTACTTGTCCCTTACAACTAAACAATAAATAAAATAAAATACTTTGTATTAACTGATGGCTTTATTTGCTTTGTGGGATCTGTTGATTATAATAAAATAACAATCATCACCAGTCGTATCATTTAACACTGCAAATGTACCACGAGAACTACAGTGTCTTTGTCTTCCACTGCGCCATGAAATAGAGGCTCATGATTTCCCTTTAATCTGAAGGACAAAAGGCCCAACTCCACCCCCCCCCCCCCCTCATCCGCTTGGCAGAAAATCTCATAATCAACCACAGTCTGCTTTGCCACACCGACACAACAGCTGTTTCCCTGGCTCAAATTACTGCCTGATTATTTTCTTGCTGTTTCTGAGACTTTTTTCTCCATCCCTCTCAAACAGACACTTCAAACTGATATTACTCTGAGGAGACACAAAGACACTTTTCTCAGGCGGCGGAAAAGCACTGAGTTTTCACATTGTAACAATACATTTTTCCATGCAAATACATTTTGAAAGTTAATAGATTCACACTCTCTACTGCAAATCAGTCGGGGGTTTGTGTGTCCCCAAAAAAGTCTATTCCTAAAATTTCTCAAAGGTGGAGTGAAAATGCCGTGTTGAATCTGCTTTGTAATGAGTATTGAGCAGTGGCGGGCCGTGCATTTCACACCTAGGCCTTCAGTGATGTCCTGCACAGTCCTACCTGAATTATTCCACCTCTTAATACCATCATTATGACGCCATGGCTCAAGAAACTATACATTTAGACAGAAACGAAGTATAACCGGGCGTTGCATCACCCTAACAACAGAGTTATATTAATATTTACGAAACATTTAGTTGTAAATACCAGGCATTCCCAGCAGTACAATATGCAGTGCCTCTTGGAGGCTGTGAGCCATAGTAGTTAGTGATTTGAAAGTGGCGGACAAACCCTTTTCCCAGCTGTGATAGGCTCGCTAGCGTCGGGGTTGGCGTCAATGTCTATCTTTTCTTGAAAAGTTCGTCTTGAAAATGGCGTTGTAATTATATCTGCGACCAAATCGATCTCTTCTCCTCCTTCAGGGTTGAAAAAAAACAGCTTGTAGAAATCTACACAAATTAGCTCGTTCAAAGTTTGCTAGCTCTACATAGCTCTGCATAGCTCTGCATAGCTCTGCATAGCTCTGCCTCTCAATAGCCCATATCCAATCAAAAGACGTGGACGTGCTGACGTTATGGTACGCCTGCTAGCTGGCCCCGGTGTCCCCAACTCGAAATCTGTTTGGTTAACGCCACAGTTTTGTCTCCATTCACTTTAAGCGACAGGCGCCCGCACTGTTGAGCCTTTTGTGACAGGGCTGTTAACAGAAGCGTTGTTTGATTTTCTTTCTGTCCATACAAGGAGGCTGGAGATGTGTGTGCGCACTTTAGACCTGAAGTTGAGGACATTTTTAGCGATTGAAGACACTTTTGGCCAGTCTTTAGGACTTCAAAGGGCTGTTTGAGTATTGTTTATCCTTATTTTCAGAGGAATAGTTTGACATTTTCGGAAATATGCTTGCTTGTTAGCTTGCTTGCCGAGAGTTAGATGACAGAATCGATACAACGCTCACATCTGCTCATTAAATTTGAATCTACAACCAGGAGACAGTTAGCTTTGAGCAGCAAAAAGTTTGGAAATGGGAAAACATGTCCCAGATTTGTTTAATCCGTGCAAAAACCAGTGTGAAAAACTGTAAAGACTAATTTGCCGTTTTGGAAGAACAAATAAGTGTATTTCCCATAAATTATTCCTTTAAGATTAAAGTTAGAAAATGTATTGCTGTACTTAAAGGAGGTTCTTCACAAGCACAGTACAAACATATGTGTGTGCACTGTGTGTAAACCCATGAACTCATTAATCAGCCTGTTAGCATCTGAGTCCACCTCAGCCTTTACCAAGCTCAACTGAATGAGAGGCTACATTAAATGAAACATAAGAAGAAAAAACCCATTCAATAAGAAATGGATGTGGCCAAATCTGTTGAGAAAGAAATGACTTACTCTGTTTAAGTAAAGTGACCCTAAATGATGACAGGATTTTGATTTGCATAAAGGGCATCGTCATGGAGATGAGGAAGGAAGAAGAAGGTTATAAGGAGCTTCTGTAATTGCAGTGTAGAAGAAGAGACCAAATGGGAAGAGAGCAAATATAAAGAATGAAAATCTAAAATAACAATAAGGTGAAAATCCAAATTATATACAACGCCAAAATCAGGTTAACAGCATGTCACATTGAATATAAGCAGGTTGGTTGCTCATCATTGCTGAAGCTGTGGTGATGAGCTGTGGTCTCAAGGTCTTAGGTGCCTCAAGGGGCGGTAACCCTCGAACACCGTGGTGGACTCCGGTAGTCAGGGAAGCCGTCCGACTGAAGAAGGAGTCCTTCCGGGTTATGTTATCCAGGAGGACTCCGAAAACTTGAAGGGCGGCAGCCTCTGCCGTGGAAGAGGCAAAGCAGCGGGTGTGGGAGAAGCTATGGAGAAGGACTTTCGTCGGCTCCAAGGTACTTCTGGAAAACCATCCGGCACCTCAGGAGGGGGAAGCGGGGAACCATCCAAGCTGTGTACAGCAAGGGTGGGACCCTGCTGACTTTGACTGAGAAAGGTGATCGGGCGGTGGAAGGAGCACTTTGAGGAACTCATGAATTCGACTAACACGCCCTCTATGGTAGAGGCAGAGCTGGAAGCTGATGGGGGATCATCGTCAATTTCCCTGACGGAAGTCACTGAGGTAGTCAAACAACTCCACAGTGGCAAAGCCGCAGGGGTTGATAAGATCCGTCTAGAAATGCTGAAGGCTTTGGGTGTTGAGGGGCTGTCTTGGTTGACACGCCTCGTCAACATTGCGTGGAAGTCTGGGACAGTGCCTAGGGGGTGGCAGACCGGGGTGGTGGTTCCCCTATTTAAAAAGGGGGACCAAAGAGTGTGTGCCAACTACAGGGGTATCACACTTCTCAGCCTCCCTTGTAAAGTCTACTCCAAGGTACTGGAAAGGAGGGTTCGGCCGGTAGTCGAACCTCTGATTGAAGAGGAACAATGCGGATTACGTCCTGGTCGTGGAACAACGGACCAATTCTTCACTCTCGCAAGGATCCTGGAGGGGGCCTGGGAGTACACCGATCCGGTCTACATGTGTTTTGTGGATCTGGAGAAGGCATATGACCGTGTCCCCCGGGTGATACTGTGAGAGGTGCTGCGGGAGTATGGGGTGAGGGGGTCACTTCTGAGGGCCATCCAATCCTTGTACACCCAAAGCGAGAGTTGTGTCCGGATACTCGGATAAGTCGGACTCGTTCCCAGTGAATGTTGGCCTCCGCCAGGGCTGCGCTTTATCACCAATCCTGTTCGTGATTTTCATGGACAGGATATCGAGGTGTAGTCGTGGAGGAGAGGGGTTGCAGTTCGGTGGCCTGAGGATCTCATCGCTGCTCTTTGCAGATGATGTGGTCTTTATGGCATCATCGGTATGTGACCTTCAACAGTCACTGGATCGGTTCGCAGCCAAGTGTGAAGCGGTTGGGATGAGGATCAGCACCTCAAAATCTGAGGTCATGGCTCTCAGCAGGAAACCGGTGGATTGCCTACTCCGGGTAGGGAATGAGCCCTTACCCCAAGTAAAAGAGTTCAAGTACCTCGGGGTCTTATTTGCGAGTGAGGGGACGATAGAACGAGAGATTGGCCGGAGAATCGGAGCAGCGGGTGCGGTACTGCAGACGCTTTACCGCACCGTTGTGACAAAAAGAGAGCTGAGCCAGAAGCTCTCAATCTACCGGTCGACTCCGGATAAGCGCTAGACGATGGATGGATGGATGGATGGGTTGCATATAGATATGTATGTACAATATACAACATTTAGCTAAATTAAGGAGCTTATTGTTAATTTTGAAATGGGGAATGGGAATCAGCATCACAAACAACCTGACATGGTCATCTCACATCTCCATCCTGGTAAAAGAAACTCAAAAAAATGGCTGTAAATCTTATAATCTAATAACTTTGTTATTTGCTTGTCTTTCTACTAAATTCCTCCCACATTTAATAATTGAATTTTAATGAAGATACAGTCATTCTAAATCTGTCCTCATATAACACAGCTTCAAGTGTTTCTTTTTCTGCAAAAACTATTTAATCAATTTGTTTAGAAAATTAGCTAATTTCCTTGTTTATGTTGTTCCCAGAAATGCACGTCTGCATCAATCTGCTGTCTCTGGTAAACAGCACAGACGCCATGATGCTATGATAGAAGTGTTGTTGGAGGAGGGGATGATGAGGAAGATTAGGATGTCCATCTGTTGCAGAACAGTCAGTTCGGATCAGCGGAAAAGGGAGATTTAAGGTCCTTTAAATGGAGAAAAAAGAAAATTGATAAGCAAATTCAACCTTTGTATAAAATAGCAACACTGAGTGTGATACATGTGAATCAGCCAACAGCTGAACAGGGAGAAGGCAAGAAAACACAGCTGACAGAATAAATAACTGAATAACAGAAGTAACTGACTGAATGAATCAATGAACGAATCATTGAATGAGTGAGTTAACCTGTGAACACATGAGGTGTATTGAATCTGAAAAAGACCTTTAGAAAAGTAATGATTACTTTGACTACTGTAAAAAACATCGAAAACAAACAGTCAACATTTTTAAAAGAGGAGACTTCCAGCAGGAGGACCTTGACATTCCCACTATACTGTATGTACTGCATGATTACTTTATGAATAATAACTCTCTTTTGCCTCCACGCTGGTGAGAGCCATTGCAGGAGGCTTTTTTTTTTGGATGTCTTTACGTCCCATTCTTGTGAACATGATATTTTAGGAACGCCTGAAGGGAATATCTTCAAATTTTGCACAAATGTCCACTTGGACTCAAGGATGAAAGGTCAAGGTCACTCCCAAAACATGTTTTTGGCTCATAAGCTAACTATGACAATTCCACACACATGTCTAATAGGATAAAAAGATGAAGTGATGATATTTTGGACAGACACAGATGTAAACTGCAATTTGGTGGAGGCACACAACCAAGAAGTGGGAATTCTAGTTTTGGGAAGTATTTTGAATGTGTATACTTATTTGTTTGAAACTTTGTGTATCTTTTTGGTAGCTTATGTTGCTCTGTTGTGTTTAGTTACTCTGTCACCCGCCTTATTTATTGAATGAAATTAACGTTTTCAACTGGCTTTTCGTGACCTACTGTTACGACCCGGCTCGGCAAGGGAAAAGGGAGTAACATACAACCAGATATTTTATGGTAAATAAATTGTATTTATTAATATGATATGGGCAATTGGCAATCAATTGCGTAAAGCGACAAATAGAACAAAAGGAGGGCTCTTCACACAAGAGCAGCGAGGAGTCAAAGACCTACTAACAAAATAAACCCCAACCTAAACAATTACAAAACAAAACTCGGGGTGAAAACTGGATTAATACAAAATAAGAACAAAACATAAATAGCACCGGAGCATCTAGCGTGCTTAACAAAACTCTACAAACAGCTTGTTCCACAGGCTGACGATCAAACTGTCCCAACTAAACAAAAATGAACAGTTTGATCGGAACACGGAACACGAATTTTTATGCGACAATCACAGACCCAAAAAGAAATACATATGGCTGTCAACACCAGCAGCCCCGGCTGTCGAGCTGGCTTGGCACTTATATCCACCGGTCTCTCCAGTGCGCCTCGGATTGGAGAGCCGGAACAGGTGCACCACCAATCACAGCCGGTCTTCATCAAGGTGGGAGGAGGAGGTGTCGCCGCAGCCAATCAAGGGGCGGCGGTCACACATCCAAATCTGCATACATAAATAGGGAAAACAAGGTGCATGCATCCACAAAGTAATCCCCGCAGATAAATAAAGCCGTGGCCGTAACACCTACTCATTGATTGCGTAAGGTGATAAGAAGTGTCCTTCTATAACTATTCATATGAATGTTTTTCATTTATCTTGAATAATGATGTCCTGGCACATGGTAAAGGATAGGTTCATAATTTTTAATTCTGTCTTAAAACACTAGTCAGGTGCCCATATGAACATTGCAACAAATTGTTCTTGCTGTAATCATTCTTCCTGTTCATACTGGCCATTAAAAGATCCCTTCTTAATGAGCTTGCATTGTGAGAGGTGGAGGACACAATCCACAGTCCTTATTCTGGGCAAGAATATGTTTCAAAGTTTATTTGAAGCTAATATGAGACTTCAGCAGTCAGTCTAATTAAGTGAATATCTTCCAATGTTACAGCCTTTTTTAGTATGAAAATCCCCCTATTATATTTCCCTGGACAGTCTTTCCTTGAAAATAAGATATTTGAATATTCACCAACCTTTATCAGACTTTCTCTTTTATTAAAGCCTCATCCATGTTTTACATAACTACTTGAAAAGTCTCTTATCCACATTTAGCTTACTGCCTAATATCTGTGACTGCATACCTCCGGCAGGGCTGACCTCAGATCTTCCAAACCGTCCATCTTCTTCTCTTATCCCTTAATCCTGCTCCTTCTCTGCTCAACATAATCATCTCAATATCCTTTTAACATCCAAACTCTTCTTCTCTCCTCTATTCTGAGCTATATCCTGACTCTCAATCTCACCAAAATAAATCCCTCTTTTCATACCCACTTCTGCTTATCCTCCAATTGCCTTTCCCATTACTTTTCTGTGGAAAAGTTTCACTCAAACAATGAAATTAAGAAATCACCAGTCCAAGTAATTAATAACATTACTGAGGGTCGTGGAACTGCGTTACTATCTGTATGAGTTTGGCTTGCAGCTCCAAAGACAAATGTGGTCTGCTTCTTTAAAACAGAACTGTTTCAAGTCAAGATGTCCTGCAGGGCTGCTTCGACTGCACATACTGCCCCATCTTTGAAGACTCATCTAATGAAAGGCTACATCAACGCTTGTGTTAGACCCGCTAAGCAAGCAGTCTTTTATCCAAATAGAAATGCACAGGTTTCTAAAAAAACTCCTCCATAATTTGTGTTCATACTATTTTTTCTTCTGAGATTAGAATTTGTGTAATCTTTCCAGGTCTGCTCCTACAATTGACTTAAATGTAAAGCGCTGCAAATTAATGCTTTAATACTTAACTTTTTTGTCCCTGTTCCAAAAAGTAATGACCTGTGAACCCTAAATTCAGAGCAGTGGCTCTGACTTTCCTGGCGATGAAATTGAGACGCATAAAATATATTACAAGGATTTACTGAAGGTCTGACTTTTAGCATCTCACTTTGTATATTAACATTTAGAGCTCCTCTCCAAACCCCTGTATAGCTAGTTATTCAGCTTTATGGGTTTGCTGAAACCAAGATTTCTTATTGTCTAATTGGCAACTTTAAATAGTGAATTTCTTAGAAAACAGGATTTAATGATGAACCTCCTTTTGTCTTTTGTTCTTCACACGGACTCTTTGACTGCATTCTGCCAAAGCCCGCTTAAACGTGATTGGTCAAGTCAGACTTCAAACGGAAACCAGAACGCTTCTGATACCATAATCCGATAATAATCCGATTAAACAGATTCTGCATATGAATGCAGAATCTGTTTATAGAGATTAGTAGACTACAGTTAAAGCAGCCATGCAAGACTTGACATCTGACATTTACTCAAATCAGTACAGCTAGCAGTATGTAGAATTTACAGATATTATTCAATCATTACCATTATTAAAAAAATAACTGTCCATCTTTTCTTTGATCATATCACTGGGAAGCACTGTCAGACATTTCCGATTTTTACCATAGTGGGTTTAATCGTAATAAATGCCTCCGTGATCAGTGATTTTACCGGTCAACAACCAGCTTCAGTCACTTCACAATTGAACAACTTAATAATACATGGATTTTTCAAACAATTTTAGTGTAATATAAATAAATAATAAATAATGATCTTTATAAATGGCAGATTACAAGAAGACTTCAATTTGCTGCAGTTTTCTCGGTGCACTGACATAAATCATAGTAAATGGTAAATAGTTTCCCCTTCAGTATTCTGATGAAGGCAACAGGCTGAAGTATCTCTACCGGTCTGCGCTCTTCATTAAGTTCCTCAGCATGTATGGTCATCATTAGGACTTGCTGAAACTACTTACTGTTTACAGATTTATCGTGCCCAAAACAAATGCAATACCTGCCAGAGACTCTTCCAACAGACTAAATGTTTTAATGAAATGAAAGCTGGCCCTTCACAGCTGGCTCGTTACACCGCAGCACTTCACTTGGACTGGTTATGCTTTTAAAACTTAAATGTGACAAGAGCAGCTCTGAGTTATCTGTCGGTGTCTCTTTTAGTTTTCATTTATCAGTAGTGGTGACTTTATGTTGGCCTTGATCTGTTATCAATTTGGGTTATATTTTGGTTTCATTGTCCTATTTGCGGGAGGTGTTTAGTGTATTTTGTTTTATGTGCTTTTATGAATATGTCTGGCCCGGCTGCAATCCAAATTTCACTGGGGAAAATAGAGCTGAAGTTGAAGTAGGGGGCTCCAGAGAGAAAAGCATCAGAAAGACAAGGAGGCTTTTTTTTAAGGACCAACAGAGGTAAGTGGACTAGTGAAATAAAAGATGAGGAAAAGTCCACCTGGGAAATGAGATCAAACTAATCCCAGCAAACATCTCTCACATAGGGAGGGCACACATCAGAGAGATAAATCAGCACTTAACCTGCCTGTGTCGAGCTGGATTAGGTTTAGTGGCAGGAGAAGACAGAGATACCCTCCACTACTGTAGGCCTATGTCCAAACAGCCTTCACAGTATTACAGCAAACCTCAATAATTATGCTTAAACCAAAAGAGGCATAACATAAATTCAAGTTAAAAATCCCCCCCCCCCCCCCCTTTTTTTGTTTTTAGCTATGCTCATGGTGTGGCTCTATGGATGCCAATATGTCTGTCAGTCAGTACACCATTGTGGTCCAGACTCAAATATCTCAAGAGGTGGATATTTAGGATTTCCAGAAAAAAATCTCCACAAATGTTGGATTGACGAATGTATTGGTCCAGACATTCAAGTCCCCCCCCAGGATGAATTGTTATAGGCCATCGTTCATCAACCTCAGCTGTAGCCTACTTTAGTTTAGCATTTAGTTAATTAGCTAATGTTAGCATGCTAGTAATCTAAACTAAAATAATGGGTTAGGGTTACCCTAAACCCTAAACATCAGCATGTTAGCATTGTCACTGTTAGCATGTTAGCGTTCAGATGTTAACATTTAGTCGTGGATGTATTTTTAAAAACCCCACCTCAATACGTAAATGTCCAGCCTCACAGAGCTGCTAGTGTTTCCGTGGACTAGTGTTTCATTAATGTATCATTATTATACAGAATCTTTGAGGTACAACATTAAACACACAAAGTTAATTTCTTGTTGAAGACTTGATCCGTGCTTTGCCACTGATAAATATTGATCAGGTTTGTTGAGACGCACGTTTTTAGTTGGTCGTTGATATTTTAATCGGATATAGACGAGAATAAGGTGGAAAAACGTACATGATCTATCATTTTTGCTGTCGGTTTTAGAATTTAGACAGTTACGATATACAGTTGAACATTGTGCTGCTAGCAGCAACCCCTACTGGCACAGATGGCAGTGGCAGTTTAACTGACATTGTCAAATCCACCATTTCTGTCAGTGAATGTACTGATAATGGAAAAGGTTCACTGTGACTCGATACCTTAACAAGCAGCACAACACTCTCAAAGTGCTGAACACAATTAAAGAATCAAGTTGAAAACAGGCAGCACTCTGTAATTTACGCTCCCCACAGACTGAGATGATGAAGCCCGAGCAGTAACCTCTAACTGGAACTGGCCTTTATATAATGCATATCATTAGCATGAAGCTGTACTTAAAGGTCAACTAATTTACAGGCGTGTGTGATTTTAATTGTGATATTAAATTATATATCACTAAAATAATCAGAGACTTGCATAAGGATTAGAAGACCTCACCCAGTAGGCATGGGTCAAGGTGTCCCTACTGAAGTGCCCTCGAGCAACACACTCAACCTCAATCCAGCTCCTGACATTGTGCTCTTGATGAGCGCCAAGAAAAATAAATGAAAGGATGACCATGGCAAGATGGTAATTGCTGATAAAGGGCCCCCTCTTCTGGTAACTATGGAGTAATGCAGTCGTTCATTAGGCGCCAACCACAGTATTTTGATCTTTAACAAATAATTTTTTATCAAATATGCATAAGGTCACCTACTAATGCAGAGATTTGATGATGATAATAAATTATTTTCCTCAAGGGAAAAGATAAAGTAATACCAATACTTTGATGAGACTTTGATGCAAAGATAAGATTTAAAAGAAGATAAGATTTAAAAGAAGATAAGATTATCTTTGAAGTGACTCTCGCACCATCAGTGGTGGAAGGACAGATTTAACTTGAAGGTCTCTGCCGTCACACGATCACTGAAAACACGGATAAAATGTGAGAATTTACTTTATATATCCCCAACATTTTTATTGTTATCAGAATTTAGTCCATTGCTCTCCTTACTTTTGGCATGGGACTTGGTTAGAAACATAAATTATTTTTGAAAAATAACCCTCACTTATCACTACAAGTACAGCTTAAAAGATGTCTTCCATCCTGTCACACTTGATGTTGTTGCTTCCATGTTTCAGCATATTTGTGATTTTATTAATCACACTGTTGCATTACTAATCAAAACTACTCTATTAAACTAGAACATTTCCAGCAGTATTGGCCTTTTAATATCAACAATAAAAACAGTCCAGAAACAGTTGTGGGTTTTAGCCAAAGCAAGCATGTACAGTAGTAGACCAGTAGAAGTACAATACAATCTGTAAATACATACAACTGAATATAACAACAAAAATTGGTTGGAAAGAAGATTTAATCAAAATAGCTGAGGTCCACTTTTTTTCTCTGTTAAGAGGCCACTCTGAGGACTTTCTGCACCTGTGTTAATGTGTCCATGTGAAGCAGGAGGCCTCATGAGATACTCCTTGGCTAAAAAGAAAAAGATCACATCAGCAGCTAGCTGTACAGCTTTACTAACCAGCAAGAGAAACTGCTTTCAACTCAAATTGATGGATTCAAAAAGTCAAACAATGGCATTTAGCTGAAGGCAGGGAAATGAGTGTGCAAAACCACAAGGATGTGATCACTGCAAAACAAACAAAAAGCAGGGAAATAATGTGGTGGAAAAACTGGAATTTAACAATAAATTATTTTTAGTTAAGGTGTCACAAACCTGATACTTTAAACAAAAAACAACCTTGCAAAATAATATCCCTGTATCAAGCCAAAATGTGCCATTAGCCTGTATGGTGCCATCTCTCCACCATGCGAGGCAACCAGGAAGAATATGTGATCAGTACATTCAGTTGGTATTATAGACTCTTCAATGGATCCTCTAACCGTGCAAATATGTGTAGTCCAACAAAAACCAACTCAAACCTTCAAGTTTTAAGTGAACTGTTGGTCCACTGAATCAAAACATACTAACTTAAATGTATTAAACATGTTAGAAAACACACACACACACACACACACATATAACTAAGTATGATACTGCCGTAAAGTCCAGCAGGAAATAAACAGTTAAAAATGTAATTCATGTTAAAATGGCCATCTGGGAGGTAAGGCCACTCCATTTGGGATGAGGGTCCGTCCCGTTGGTCCAGGTCCAATCCAAGTCAGAACTCCGCTGTGTCCATTTGGTTGAAATCCACTGGGAAATGTAAAACACTGACAACGCAAAAAACAACCTGATGGGCACGGGTCCAGCATTTCTGTTGGTCAGTAGGGGGCCACGTCAGTATTTCTTTGCAAGTAAAAATCTGCTCAGCTACAGACTGTTGTTGAACTTCAAAATCCATGAAAAGTCCAGATGAGCAGCCACTCTACTGCCAGTCGAACAGGCAGAGTGGCAGTGAGGGCTCCCTGGAATACAGATAGCTGTGTTAGCTTATGTAACAGTCAGTGACACAGGCCGTCTGACAGACCGCCTCGTGTGACCAGACAAACAGTGAGGAAGCGAAAGCAACCATCTATCAGTCATTCAATCGTTGAGGCGACAGTCACACAGCTCCTTGTGGATCCTCTTGCGGATACGTGGCATGTCCTCCTGACTGAACAGCAGAGGCTGCTTCACCGAGAGACAACGGCAGTACTGACGGACCAAGAGAGAAAAGACAGTGAGGGAAAATATCCACAATTACAGCTAAGTTGACATTAAACGTAGACCAGGGCTTTCAATAACTTTACTAGAGGCTTTTCTTTTAGCTTTTGGTGAAGATGCGTTTCAAATAAATACAAATTAACATGGTGAAAATACAACATACACGCACGCACTCCAACCTGACCTGCAAATCGTCAACTTTATGCATTATAGTAGCACAATTGTGAGGAGACGAGGACTGAGCGACGCAGCGCTCGCTGTATGCATTTGTTTGAGAGAAAGAGTGACCGAGAGAGGGGAAGTGAAGGTGGATTATTGCACAGCGTATCACAACTATACGCTATTTGCTGTTTATATATTTTGTCAAATATTAAATTGCTATTCCACTCGCTGCTTCTGGGGCGGATGTGGCCCGCGGGTTGTCAATTGAATAGGCCCGACGTAAACAATGACAGAAGCTTCTCTCCAGTGTCTTTCGGCCTCTTGGAGACTGAGCAATGATCACATTTGTGTAGAAACCTGGGGCAGGAAAGATGCTGGAGACACAGCGCTACTTTATTCTTTTTGCCAGGAAATAAAGATAGAGAACGCAAAGAGAGAGGGCAAACAGGGACAGGAGATGATGAAAAGAGATAAAAAATAAAAATTGGTGATGAACAGGAGGACAGCGGTAAAGGTGGGACTGAATAATGTCTCACCTCGAGGACAAAAACTCCACAGTCACTGTCGTTTTTCTGCTGAGGAATACCCTGAGGAGTCAATAAGTCACAGTAAGCAGGGGGCAAAAGATGTCACAGTTTCTGGACTGAAATGTTTATGTCTCAATATGTATTTAGTTACTCTACATGCATACAACTGTAGTATATGTTTGACTTTGTAGTAAGACAGTTATTAAGAAATAATTATGTGACAGTAACTTGATGTGGTGATCAGAAGTAACTCCTGAGTCCAGCAGCAACTTTAAGGACTACAAAATGTGTTTGTTCACTCATTTGCATTAATGAATCAAATTAATTAAAATGGCAAATTAATAAATCATGCAGATGTGTTAGAATTATTTCTGGCACAATATTGCAGTCGTTTCAATAACAATATGTTGCTGAATCTTCTGTTGATCATAAATAATGTGGCAGTAAGAAGTAGAGATGTTCTGATACCATTTTCTTTAGTAGAATTATAGTACAGTTAGAGTATAAAAAACTGTAATAAGAAGGAGACTTCCTAACGTCATCTGTGCCAGGCAATAAACATGTTTTCACAAGGTGAACACAGCATGAGCATCACAGTCGTGTACCTTTATGATGGTAATCTTCCAGCCTTTCTGGAAAGCCGTCTGTTGCTTCTCTCTGGCTTCAGACTGAAGGTACTTCATAATGTTCTGCGAGTGAAGCACACAGAGGACAAAGTTATGTATTGTCCCAGAAGCAGCAGAACTTTCACATTTCCACTGTGGCAGTAACTTCATTATTAGATATTATTTTACTTTCAAACTTCAAGTTGAATTTAGATTCCATAATAAAGACGGGATTGCGCGAGCGTTGGAACAGTGGACATAGAATCAACGAGCGACAAGCTGACCGTCTGCTGCTACTGACTGACTGAGAAAACAAATATTAATCTCTCGAGAGTCTCTCGCCAAGAATTGATGGTGTAATAATTGATCAGAACAGATGGATTACTGATGATCTTGTTTGTTGCGCAGAGATTAAAAGTCACCCAACAAATCTGAAACAATGAACTGCGACCCAAAGAGATCAACATGCAGGGAGGCACTCACATCTGTGGTGTGTCTGAAGACGATGCCTTGGCTGTCGTAGTAACTGATGGTTTTGGTTGCCATGGTGACCGTGATGAGAGACCAGTGGATTTCTAAATGGATGGGAAATAGCAGCAGCCACTTGGAAAACAGGTCAACCTGAAATATTCCCACAAATACACACAGATTAGGTATCCAAGATACAAAATGTTGCAGGAGAAACTGCTTTTTCAGCATTTCTGTTCGGCACTGGATTACTTTTCAAACTGCTTCACTTGCACGGTTAAACAGTAAGGTCAGCAAGACTTAACATATTTCACATAACACACTTTTACTTTATATAGTTGGCACATTTAGACTGACCACAAAAATATATCTGACAGTTAAATGTAGTTTCCTGCAGCAACTGCCGTCAAGCCACAACTCTGAGAGGCAAAAAAGCCGGATAATGTCAAAACAACTGAAAAATGGCAAAGCTCCAAAGTGTTACATCTTCTTCCTTACTTTTTTAGTCCATCTCTTCACACCATCATAACCCTTGGCAACGAGCTGCTTGTGGAAAAAGCTGTTGAAAAAATGAACCTGAGAAAGAAAAAATAATATTAACACATTACACAGTCAAAATGTATACATTTATTAAAGAGGATATAGTATGCTCGTTTGCAGGTTCAGACCTGTATTCTGGGTACACAACAGAGAGCATAACATTGACATTTAATGTTAAAAAAGAAACACATAATATTTCTAAAACGCTCCGCTTTAGCGCCTGTCTCTTTAAGCCCCCCTCCCGTTAAGGCCCAATCTGCTCTGATTGGACTGCGAGAAAAATTGCAACAAGCTGTTGGTGGAGATCCTCACTATTCTAATGAGCCTGCATGTGATAAGGAAGAGGAGCCAAATCTGAATGGCTTGTTGAATCCCATGTTCTCCGACCTAGATAGCCCACAAAACACTGACTGGGTTGTCAGTTGACAGTTTGTGAGTTGATAGGCACTCCAGATAACCAAATGCACAAGCACTGAGTTTTTCATTTTTTACAACAAGTCTCATTGTAATAAAATTATCCTCACTACTACACTTGAGCCCGTTTTAAATTAATCCCATTCTATATCCTTTTGCTATATAAAAAAATTAATCATTTTGAGCACAGCAACACACCCTCACTTACCTTTTGTTGTGTCGCCTCCATGATGAGTTCTCCATACATGTTGATAATCTGAGTAGACAGAAGAACAGACCATCGTTCAATGTAAGACTGTTGACTGTTATTTTTTATTATTGCTGGATTCGACTTTTAAAGTAACTTTTGTGTTAGAAGGGCCGACAGACTCAGAAGAAGTGTGATGCAAGAAGGCTTTTCTGTAGCTAACCCTTCATCTGTCTTTACCTGGTCATTAAGCCAGTTCTGTTCCTCCAGCGTGCCAAGGTCTTCCAGGCCCAGGGTGTGTTTGTTATACGACACCATGAAGCCCGCAATAGGAGCGGAGGCCAGCCCCGCCCGATACCGAGTCACCTCCCTTTTGATGTCCAGTCCCCTGAAACAGAAACAAGAGATATGCAGTAGAACTGTTATACAAACCTCTGACGTGTTTATTATACCTTCAAGGACATTTCAAAGCATACGACAGGTTCCGATAAGGAAAGAGATGCCACAAGGTCAGGGATTTCTAAAATCTTCTTAAAAAAGGAAGGTTACAAGTTTTTAACAGAGATAGTTGAGGCATACAGATAATCCTTCAAGCATTCAGGCAGAGTGCATGTGTGTGGTATGTGGTGTGTGTGTGTGTGTGTGTGTGTGGTGTGGTGTGTGTATGTGTGTATGTGGGTGTGTGGGTGTGTGGGTGTGGTGTGTGCAGACAAACCTGTTGCTAAGGTCAGCATTGCCTTTCTTCTTCAGGTGTTCCAGGACATCCGTCTCACTGAGAGGAATGAAACTGCCGTACTTCATGTAGAAACTCTCCAGAAACTCTGAAAGAAGACGCACAATCTTTAAGCTAAATAACAAACACGTTTAGTTTTCTCTGATGTTAAAACCCAAACAACAGATTCTGAATCCATTGCTGACAATCATAGAAATGCCTGTTCATGTCTGTGCGCTAATAGATCCTCGCAGTGTTAAATCTCTGGCTTTAACTCGAGTAACATACACACTTCTGATATTTGAACATCCTTCAACAATATTCACTGAAACATTAGTGATGGCAACAAAACCCTATTTCGGAATTATGAAACGTGCAGATGACCGATTTGTTCATAGCCATGTGAAAATCGTGGTGAACCAGAGTTGATCTTAAACGAGGTCTGTCCTGAAAGCTAAAATATCTCTTGGTTTTCTGGACTATTTTTGCATTATGCTAGATTTACAACAAAATATGAAAAGAATGTGCCCGTTTCAGCTTAGAAATAGTCTCCCAGGAAATGCAGTTCTTCTTTTGGAAATAAGAAAATATCCCAGAAATGTTCTGGGAGGTCACATGCTTTATGAATATCATATGACCGAAATAGAACAATCGTCAGCACAGACTTCTGTTTGCGTGTAAAAAGATCATTGATTTACCATGCTTCATTTTAACAAACCGAGAACACATCTTACCGTGGATCATATCAGTAAGCTGCTCCAGGCTTTCTTTACTCTGCTTCTCTCCATCCATCTCTCGTCCGTTTGTTTCTTCCGACTCTCTGCCCCACACTTCTTCCATCCCCTCCCTCTCCCAGGTTTCAGAGTGACAGTACAGCCTGTGGTCTCTTAATGCCCAGCTGTGCTGCATGCTGCGCACTGTAATAGGCCCTTGGAATGGAGGAGTAACCGAAGCTGGGGGAGAAGTTTCCACCTCCATAAGTGTGGAGCAGTGCCCAGCATTTGTTGGTGCGGTGACTTTTCCGTTGGACAGAGTTAGTGGTACAGACACTGAGTTTGTTCTGTCAGGAGTCTTGTCCACCTGCATCTCAGAGTCCAGGTCCTGGGGACTTCCTGACCTTGAAGCAGGACCTGACTGCTGAGAGATAGAAAGTAGTCCATTTTTAATTTCACTCGTGATCATGTTACCGTCCTTTGCCTCATCTTCAGGTTCAGTGTCACTTAGGTTTACCGTGTCTCCATTTCCAAAGGCAGATTTAACTGAGCTGGGGTCACTCTGCTCTCCATGGTCTATCTCTGCATCTTTTATTTGCCCCTGCTTCTGCACTAACACTATTGGAGCTAGGGCATCCATTTTTGAATAGATGACAACACCCCCTAAACCTCCCCTCTTTATTCCACCTCCTACTTCCATTTTTGATGCAAAGGTAGCTCCCAGCCTTCCCCTCCCCCCTCTTCCTCCAACTACTGGTGGTCCCCTGCCTGCCACTCCTGACAATAGCATCTCCACATCCTTGCTATCATCACCTCCATTCCCCTCTGACACTCCGGTCAACATGTCCTCCTTTTTCTGTGCATCTCTTTTCGCCGGAGCAACATAGTTCCTTATTGGTCCCTCCTGCAGGGAGACTGCGACAGGGAGAGCAACAGGCGTTTGTGACTGAGTGTCAGCCACTACTACAGTCGTGTGCACCTTTTCATATGTGTCATCTTCATCCTCTGCTTCCTCCATCATATCCTTGGTCAAATCAAAGCACTTGAATTGTGTCAGCTGGCCATCCCCTTTCCTTTTTGGAGTGTCCCTGAGGTCCCTACCGTCCCCCTTCCATCTACCTCTCCCTCTCCCCCTCCCTCTGCCCGAGGTTCTGACATGTCCTGTACTGTTGGGGCCACAGCAGTCACAGGCCTTAGGAGTCCTCTTCCTGCCTGACGTACGGCCATTGACTGGACCATGAGCAGCGGTAGGTGTCTGTGTAGCGGACCAGGTGGACGCTGGGCTTGGGTAAGTAGTAAGTGCTTCTGCTGGGATTACAACATGAGACTTGTGATCAGCAGGCGTTGGGGTAGAGGGCTGGGTTGAGTCTGAGTTGGAAGTAAGGTCTGTGTTGAGGAGTTTGACAGGGGTCTGGGTTAGGTCCTGATCTGTAGTATCTCCAGGGGGAGGCACTAGAGGAGGAGCCGTTTGCAGAGGAGGTGCTGTAGCAGGAACAGTTAAATGAGGTGAAGTTGTTGTCATTGGGGATGCAGAGCCGCTGTGAACCATGACGTCCTCCTTTGGCTCTTCAACCCCATCCCCAACTCCCCCTCTCCACACTCCTGTCCTCTCCTTTCCCTTAGGTCCTCTGAATTTTAGGTGCAGTGGTTTGTTCGTTTCTTGATTTTTATCCTGACGCTTCCCTCCAGGTATTCTTCTGTAAAGTACTTTTGGTGTGTGGAAACAAAGTTGTTTTCAAGCCTTTCCCACCATAGAGGTCATTGACTAGACAATGCACTAGAACATGGCAGAGTGTTCCTCAGTGACGGGTAGACTCTGTATGGAATAGTAACACCACCATGGTCTCCTAATTAGAGCAAGTGGGAACAAGGGAAAAAAACAGGCAGAGAGATTAAGAGCCATTGAAAGAAATGTTAGTAAGCTATATTAGCTGTATAATTAAATATTTGGAGTTCAAATGTGCATGGTATGACTCATTATATAAAATGAAATGAATATATTCCTGCTGCAAACAATATTCATTTACTTGGAGCCTATTGCAAAACTGAAGTAACAACTAGTAATAGTAATTATTTATTTGTATTCTTATTGACAGTAATAACAAGCATTAAATTAAAATGAATATCAAAAAATATTGACTGAAAAGGTGAAGGCTGAAGCTGAAGCTTATCATAACATATTCTAAAAAGGCAACGCTCGCACTACTTTCAGAAACAAAACAAACAGTTTTATAGAATATAAAATGTTTCAGCCACCGTATTTTTTAAGCATTTAAAAAAAAATTGCTAAGCGAACTAAACATTAGTAATTTCCCCTTCACAACCAGTCTGCAAGTTAACCCCTTTGGCGGATAAACATCACACACATCTAAAGTTACTCGTTATACTACAGTCATATTATCTCCAATTAACAGGTGGATCACTGTTCAGATACAGTATGTGATTAATCTGTTTTAGCTTGCAACTAACTCACGTTTTGCACAAAGATATCACGGCTACACAATAAGTACTTAACTGAGATTGTGTGCCCAAAATAGCGTTACTGTCACATTTCAAATATATGTTATTTCGTTTAGAAGCGAAACTCGTAGTTAGCTGACATTAGCAACATAGCAGCGAAAATGATCAATTCTTGAGCAGCACATATTCAGTGTATGCAGATAAATGAGCCATTAGCAGCTTTGTTAGTTGTTAGCATATTTGCCAGCGACAGCTAACATGACCACAATCAATTAAGTTATTAAGTTAAATAAACCTTCCGTTAGCTTAGGTGGTGTAACATTGGGCACCGGGCTGCTGGAGCATGCCCACACACCAATTGGGAATATAACGTACCATTCAATAATTAAACCGTCAAGTATCGCATTTCACAAAGTTTAGCATAAGTTAGTAATTCCCTGGACGCTATCTTAGTAAACTAAGTTAGCTAGCTGCAGGCAAAACACAGGCGAAAACACAAAGCAGCGACTTCACAAATTTCCTCCATTTTCGGTAGGAAGTTGGATGCGACTAAAGACAAAAGACGAGCTGCGAATCCGTATTTGAAGTGCTATGGAGAAAGCATGACGAAAAGTGCAAAGAAAGATTATTATACACTACCTTGTCTATGATATAAACTGAGTTCGTCTCACCACGATTTGAAGAATCAACAATTCAAGCTACTGTCGCCCGTTGATTGCGTCACAGCGTCGGATCAGCTTCGGCTGTGCTCTTCCGAAGTAACCCGAAGAAGTAATCTTCAACTTCCTCTTACAATCTTTCCATTTCAAACTCCTACTTCAACCAGCTATCCATACAATATCGCAGTGACGTTTTTTTTAATTTTATTTGGATTTTATAAGAGAACACAAGAAGATCTAAAGCAATATAATTCATTTTTACATTTTTCTATCTCAATTTGCTTTATTTTTAAAGCAAATAAAGGAACTCACTGGATGAAGCAAAGTAAAACAATGACAAGTCTAAACTATAATATAATTTAAATATAATGCAAAATATAATACAAACTGGTTTTATCTTTGCATTATCACCATTATCATCACCATTTCTTACCACCAGATCACTGACACAACACACACTGTATCTTGAAAATCTTTAATTATAAAAAACTAAGACAGGAAAACAATAAATAAAACCAACAAAAAGTAAAAGGACTAAGTACAAAATTATCAACAGTAAAATGTAAAAAAAAAAAAGTAACAGTGAGAATATTAACATGATAATTACTGGTTGCTTGACACCAGTAGTTTCCAACATTTTCAAAGAGAAACAACAAAGAAATCTACCACAGGTTCAGCTATATCAAGTGTGTAAAAGTGTCAAATATTATTGTTTAGTGAAATAGGTGTACCATAATGCAAAGTAATGCTACACTAGGCCCAAAATGTATCAAACAAGCAAATTCAGACAGATGTGAGTGAAACATTACCAACATTTCTTTAACATATGAACAAAGTATTAAAATATATTTGAGCTTAATTCAAGATAATGCAGAAGATTATGCATTATAATAAACACAGTCAGTCTGTTGCTATACATTTCTATTTGTACATAAGGTCAGTGCTATAACATTCTCTACTTGCATGATCAAAAACAACAGGCATGATAAGTCTCTTTACAAGTGTCATTTGGCTCAAGTGATGTCAGGTGATTAGAAATGACCCGACTAGTCACATCTAAACACCAAACATGTCCAGATGCAGCCATGCAAAGAGGCTCACTTTTCACATACATGTCCTGCATTGCTGTGGCAATAATGTCAAGAAGAATCATTTGAAAAATTCTGCAGTTTTAATACAAAAATATAAAATATATTGTTTAAGGATAGACGTTTATAGACTAACCGTAAGTACTTATTGCTTTTTAAATTGGCACCATGTACAGGTACAGATATTTTTTACAATTTGTACAAAACAATATTGAGTTAAGCCATACACTTTGGACCAGCTGACAGATTAATGATTAATTAGATGAAAGATTTTTCCCCCCCTCCATTAGAACAAACTCACAACCTTCCTGTTGTGATTAAAGTGGGGTAAAAAGTCAGAGTAGGAAATACGAGAGTCCATATGAGAGAGTGACTTTACACAGAGGAACTTTCTTTATTTTACAGCTTTGGTCATGTTTTCTGCACTTTAACTGCAATGAAAGGATGTTGCACTATAGAATAACGTGGAAAAGTGGATGTTGGCGAAGAAGAGCTTGGTGCAGTAGACGATGGCAGCTGCGGCGTTTGGGCCTTGAAGAGATGATTGGTACAAAGGGTACAAAATAGGAAAAGTATTATCCTTTCATTGTAACATATTTTTGACAGTAAATATATGCCATTT